>NC_092576.1:28813610-29116110 GCF_037975245.1 Apostichopus japonicus | reverse complement strand
ATATTTCAACACAGGTTGCCACTGGCTACAGGTACTTAAATGATACATACATTATTTATTTAAGAGGCCCGTCTATTAGGTACTGATATTCTGTATTATATCCGTAGGCAGTTGGAGCAATGAAGTTGCGGTATAGTACCGGTATGGTAGTATAGATTCGCCTGTACAGTTGTGACAGTTAACGATCTTATGAAGGAAGAATCCGCTTAGGTGAAACTTAAAATTCTAGAGGATCGATTGTGTTGAGTTCCCCGAACTCTCTATTATGCTATTTACATCATGAATCGATTATTGTGGTGAAGCACCTGAGAAATCGCAGTTACCTTTCTTAGCAATATTTAATCTATTTGAATCATTAACCCCTTCCCCGCGAAAAAATAAATAAAAATGGACCTAAAGGTGAAATCGCTTTAAGACCACAACTTTGCTCGGATTATCCAGGAGTGCACATTCTGAGAGAGGTTTTGCAATTTTGGTAATATTTCCAGTATACAATAACCACCCTCCTTCAATAATCAATTAATCCATACGCGTTTGAGACAGCGAAGCGGAAAGTTGATTAGCTGTAAAATCGTGTATGATAGACACTCTCCGCATTCTGATAGCACAATTCCAGCCGTCAATATACAGCGTCACAGTGCACTCCTATACTGTAAATGGGATATAGTACGATCTATTTTGTCTCTTTGGATTGTCAAATCGCTATTGAATATGTTTAATACAGGAGAAACGAACTGGTGATACAGATCTAATAATTACAACACGATCGGACTTCAAATAAATAGTTTATTTTCGATGCTTTATCTGTTCTTTTAGAAGCAGAAGTGGTCCAACGATGTAACGATTGCTTCCAGCAAATAAAAGCAAGTATTTTGGAATGTTTTATCTCACTTTCAAATGTAATTAACGACAGGTCGACACCATCTATGTAATGTACAATTATAGACAATGCTGTTACTGCAATCATCATATTAACTGTCGCCGCTGCTGTACAGAACTCGCAATGAAACTCATCATTTTGTGGTTATTGTTCAAAAACCATGATAGCATTATTGCCTCCATTATAATTATCATATTTGCCGCTACATAAGCAACACTCAGGCATCTGTGATAGCATTGACAAACTTTATAGGGTCATGTTGTCGACAATATTTATGGACCACCACAATGTATCACAAATATGGTGAGAAACGAAATCAATTGTTCCAAGTGGTAAACATACTTATCAAATCTGGCTCCTATAACATGCACAACATGATAGCACAGTCTTATGAATTAGAATAGGAACAGCTTTCAAATTGCTATAACTTTCAAATGAAATAAATAGAAGAAAATACTATTCATCTACTGTAAAAACCCTGTTTTGTTATATTTCTAAAAGCAATAGGCCAAACCGAAAACGCAGAAAACAAAGTAAATTGACAAATGTGAGAGACGATAATGAAACATTTGACCGATAAGAAGATCAGACCAAATAAACAAAGCACAATGAAAAGAAAAGGCTGTAAGATATGAAAAGACTGTTAAAGAAAACATCAATATACATACATTATATTTCAAAGACGGCTGCTATGTTAAGGTTTTAAGCTTGCAATGCATGCGCGATGAAATAGCTCAGTTATAAATTGATGGGTATTTGAGTACATTTTAATGTATTTCTATTCGTCTATTCGTCTTATTTGTTATAGGTATGTCATGAATGGTATTGATATATGTGATGTAACTGTTAACACAATGTTCGTTTATTCATACAGGCTATGTGTATTTGGAGGCATTCTCCATTGATTCTGTTCAACAATGATGATCTCGAAACCATGTTAAGATCGGAGGAAAATGTTCAGAAGCTTGCAAAGAATTTGAATATATCTCAAGTAGTTGGTTCCACAGCTGGTGTCGCTGGAGGCGTTGCAACTATAGTCGGAGTTGTACTTGCACCTTTCACTTTCGGCACAAGCATTGCACTAACGGCGATCGGCGTAACGCTGAGCTTGTCTGGCGCTACCGTCTCTATAGGGGCCACTGTTGTCAATATCAAAGGCAAAAAGGCCATACGGAGAAACTTGGACATAATATTTCTTAAATATTTGAGGCTTGGGAAATCGATGGGTAAATTAGTTCAGCTATATGTGCAACTGAGTGATATTCTTGCACAATTAACAAGATTTCATAATACGGAACTAACTCATAATACGGAACTAACTGAAGCCATGGGTGACAAAATAGGAAGTCTGAATAAGATCAAACACGATGTTAGTGTCCTCCAGGTTGCTTTTGAGCCCTTACCAGATAAGGTAGAGAATTTGCTCGCAATCATGGAAAACTTGTCCAAAGTAGCAGAGGACGTGTTAGAGCAAATGCACAACAACCCCGACAACCGAGATGAAGTTATTCAAACATTTGCTCCCGTCACTGTTAAAGAAGCCGTCGATCGCATCGCACGCTATCATGAGCAGCAATCAACTCTGTTATCAGATTTTATACTACGTTTCTTTTGGAACACGGATGCGAACGACGGCACGACAGCTCATCCCACAGAAATGGAATTTACAATGGATTCCGGTTCAGGTTTGCTGATTCCCAGGGCAATGCATGTAATCATCATGGATACAATGGAAGTAAGTGTTTTTACAATGGATGTTGTCCTTAATTCCCTTCATATTCACATGCAGTTGCAGATGATTATTCAATTTTCTGAAAGTACGCTGTACAATGATTCCACAATTTCATGAAGCAAATTTTATTAAACATTCAACAACATAATTGGCCACAAAGAAAAAATAAATTTGCCAACAACCATTCTAGCTATGAGTGTCGGAAACTGCCTTTGAGATATGTCGGAACCTTAACCGTGTCAGCAGTTGCCGGAATATTTGTCACCTATATGTCAGACACCTTTATTTGTACGAATTGAACATTAAAATGTGACTTACATGAAGGGAACATTAAGTAAATACCTCAGTATTGTTTACGTGCATAATCCATGACATGTATAATGTTAAGGTGATGTTCTGTAAAGTGATAACATTTACTTGTATGCCGTAGTGAAAAGAAACAACTTATGAAATACCATGAAGTATCATCACAGGCAACAATAGTATTACTATTTATATACCAATAACGAGTTTTATGGCTGATAAATAATAATAAGTTAAAACCTAGAGTATGAGTGTGTTCAAATGCGTCCGGAAATCAGACTTAAATACTTGTTGTACATCTCTAAGTTTTACTTTTCCTACGCTGCAGGGTGTTTTGAAATGAATATATTTAACTGTAACATATCGCTAGTTTGTTACACATGCTTTAAGTAGTGCATTATTGCTTCCATGTTGTTTGTTTCTAGATTGCAATGGATTTAGCTGATGATGTTTTCCTAACAGCAGCGGAGTCCCTGAAAGTGATCAGTAAGATCGGCATCGAGATTGCTGCTATCGGAATCTTCATAGATGTAGGAGTTCTGACGAAGTCTCTGATTGACCTATCAAACGGTTCTAAAGACCCATTGAGTGTTCGCTTTAGGAACTGGCGACTCCATATGGAGCACATCAATTCGATACCAGGTATCCAGCGAAGAAATCAAGAAATTCAGTTCTTTGGACTCCTTTTCCATCCCATTTTTATATTTTGCATTGCATACTTTCTCTATTTTATATTCTGTTGAAGTAATTTGAGCATCGCTGGATGATTTGCAGCATCATGATTTGATCGTTTTGAAACAATAACATAACTTTCATTTGTTTAATTGCAATCTCCGTACTTGTTTGTGTATTTGAAGGTTGTTCGTTAAGTCACTTGCATGAAAAGATCCTTATAGTGACAACCATGTGCCAAAGCTTTAATTAGACGAAATTGCAAACCTATAGAAGCCATTCATTAAACTTTATAAGCATTTTTACTTGGAAATTATTTGCTAATGTTATTCTACTAGTAGAAGAGACGTGATCGCCGTGGTAAATGTAAAAGTAAATATGAACGGCTCTATGCACTTCTGTTATGTGTATTTGATTATTGTAAATGTTACCTGACAGGTATTGGCACTACTGCTAACATAGCTCTGTTTGCCATAAAGATAAATTTCCAGCGCAATAGTGGTGCATCTCATCTCATTCCAGTTATCAAGCAAAACATGTTGAACCATAGGTGTCGTGAAAAATTAGAAATTCAGAAGACGAACCACCAAGATATCTAGTGTGTCTAAGAGGCACGACTTATATGTACAATTCCTCATGGACAACTCTAACTACTTCTAATCATGACAACGAAGTTGTACAATATAGTCCATTGCGATGTCATGATTTAGAACATCTTCCAACAATGAAAAGTTATTAAGTACTATTAACTATATTATATTACAGATTCCTTGTAGTCTTTGTCTTAATATCTTCGTCGCCTACATCATGACCGCCACCGGTATAATATTTACCAGAAAGATACCCTTTTCAACAGTTTGCGTATCTCCACTAAAGACTCAAAGGCCAGAAATCATTCAACTTGCATTGATCATTGGTGTTCAATACAATTTTCCTGGAAGACTACGCTAGATAAGGAAATTTCAGGCATGTATAAAAAAGCATTAGTAATAATACTTAATGTTGATTATACAACATGAAAACAAAATGATCATTCAAATAACTTCACAGGTATCGAAAATTAACAAAGTCCAATAGTTCTGAAAGTCGATTTGATTGCATGGAATCGGTTATATCCCTTTTTAAAAACTCATATGATATGTACAAACCTATTTTGCAAAATTCAGAAAATGAAAAACAGGTTCAAGTTTATATACCATATTAAAAATCGTTTGTAATTACTCTTTGCAACACAAAGCCAACAAAACGAAAACGTGTCCTTTTCATTACTTATAGAGTTACTGATGAGATCAAATTGCACTAACTTTGTTTGTCTTCAAGAAATATATTGCCTCGGCAATTTCCAGTCACATATTAATACATTTAATATTTCTGGACGCCTGAGATGTTGAGTGTTTGCACGTTTGTGAGTAGGTAATCCCTCAAATGGTCGCATTCAACAAACTCGAAGTAAATGTACAGAGGAACTGAACAATTCAATAGGTAAACTTGCACGTTAAAGAGGACGATTGAAATATAGATAATACTCGCTTGGAAAACAACAATCAAATCGTTTCATCGGACGTACGATTCAAAATCAATACAAACGTCCTTCAACATCTGCTTTAAGCATTTCGACCACATTATCATGATTCTGAATATCCATCAGTTCCTTTGCCAAATATCGGAATGAATAAAGTTCTTTATTGTTCTCTCTCTGCGAAGGAAGGTTGGAATTAAGAATTCCTTTTGTTAAATAGTTTGCAAAACTGACTGACGGTAAAGCTTAATTCTCGATGAAGTGCAGATTACCACCATGCAGTCATTCGAAGATGGTTATCTTTTTTATCCACATATTTACGTTTAGAAAGAACATATAGAGATGCATAAAGATATATATTTGTTCATAATGCTACCTTATAATTTTGAAAGAATCGTCAGTTATTGTAGCCAAATAAGAAGTTAGTACGTGTAATAGAGAAAGTCGATAGAAATAAACTCACTAGGAACAGGATGGAAAAGTAAGTTGACCACATGAATTGTTAAGTGATGCTGTAAAGTGAAGTGGTATAATTAATTAATAATATGCCTTATCTTCTCCTGGTAATTGAAAAATGAAGAACGTCGAGGTATTTTGGAACAATACTTGTTTCAGGGTACGTATACACTGTTATAAATTGTTGATCTGTAATATAAATTAACTTTAAATTGAAAACTTAGTTTCCATCAATATGTCTATAGACATAGAATTAAATGTAAGCAAAATAAATGATATCTCCCATCGGCAAAAAAAATCAACCGAGTGGAGTATGGGCCGTGGAATCATACATTTTAATAGAATCGATTACTTATGTTGATTTCTTCTTAATTTTAAGCTAACCATTAATGCATAGACATGTAACATACCAAATTGAGATTCCGCCGGCTTTGGTTGAGTTTTGTTTCCCTAAGATGGTTGTACCAGATCCAATGCAGTTTCGTACCGGCTTATTATGTACTAATTTATTAAACATGATATTGATTAACAAGTAGAAAGCGTTATATCATTTAAAAAAAAAAAAATTATAATTTTATGAATCCATGTTTTTCTTATTATCTTACAACGTACTGGCTATTGTCTATTTTAAACTAGAAATATTAAAATTAAAACACTGAAGAAGAATCCGGGCTTCACTTTCAACCTGAGCACGAAACAGGAAAGCAAGAATTTTTATATTATTTACCTCGCTTTCTGTAGAGCAAAGTTATGAAAAGGATGCAGCGTCACATATTGAGATTTCAAAGTCTAAGACAAAATTATTAGAAAAAATAAATAAGAAGAAAAAATAAACCTGAAAACGAATACGGTGACCAGTCTTAAGGCGTGTGAATCCCTACACAGATCCCACCTGTGTAAAAAATAATGACATGTGTAATTTAAAAGTCCAAAACGGTTGACTGTGCTGAATGTACAGAACCCGATAAAAAAGACGAAACGTGAAATACCTTAAGGATGTAAAACGTTGGTCCGGCATAAGATCACTTCATATTTAGGAATTAAAAATTCCCCTGCTGCAGAAATCAGTACATATAAACATACGGAACTGACTGCTTTGACAGTGAGGAAAGTTGTCCTGTTTATTATTTGGTAATGTATACTTCATGAAATTTGTGTTCAATATCCAGAAAATTCTGAATATCAGATAAATATGACTTGGCAGTCCTTTTATATCATCAGCCGGACTAATTCCATTCCTAAGTATGAAGTGTTCTATCAATTGCAAGCTGAGAAGGTTCTGTTTGGCACTAATTTGGATGTTCGGACAGAGAGAAGCCTTTTAACGCAAGACGCGTTCTATGGCATTCTGAACTTGCAAAAACCTCTGAAAATGTCATAAATCAAACAAAATAAAGTACTCAATTATATGTAATAACAAAAAATGAACGGTTTGATGGAATAGAGGAAGAGTTCCACTTGGGTAAAAATGGTTATTTTCTTATTGAAGTGTGTGACAATGAGTGAGGAAGATCAATCATGAACCAAAACGATCTCTTTCAAACGAAGTTCCAAAAAGCCCGGAAATAGTTTCATCGCTCGCATATCAATTATCACTATGCCAAAAAGGGAAGCATGGGTCAACAGTTGTGTATATACAAGAAATGTGAAGAAGCATAGTAGTTGAAGACAATTGCAGAAGAGGGAATAAATGTTGGTAAAAATTTGATCCAACTTGATTTTTTTCTTCGTTTTGATAAGTTACGGCTTTTTCACAAACATAATTTCTCGATGCTATGTTTCAAATGTTGAACGCATTAAAACTTCTTTTTATTATTTGTATTTCTTTAGTTAATTTTTATTAAGCAGATCATATTTCTATATAAATATATATATATGTTATACAATGTATGTCTCACTCACGTGTTAACAATTGCAACAAACATTGTTTTTGCAAGTCACAATGGAATCAACTGTTAGAATTGGATTTAAAGAAATATAAGGCTAGTTCTATAATAGTAATAAAGCCGTTCCGTAATGCTGTCGCCAGAGAGCAACCACATGCAGGGAAGGAAATTTTACTTCTACTTGCAGCAGGTGTCGCACATTTCATCAGTTGAGAGAACACATATAAGCATATTGATCGTTTTTCTTTATAAATGATAGTTAAACTCCCATTGCAGAGGATACATATTATTATACAAGTTGCTAATGATACTCATATTCTTGTTATGGTTCTTTAAAGACTAAAAAGAACATATTTTTAAGCTAACTGTACTCTTATTCTCCCTTATTCATCTAGTTGTACTATTCACCTTTATAATCATGTTATTTGTAGACATATAGAAAACTTATTACTCAAAATACCGTACAAAACCTCGTCTATATTTTCTTATATACGTTAACATCCTTGGAAACTCTTCCTGCCGGAATACGAATTATTTACATGTTGATTCCTTAACAATGCCCAATGCCAGGGATAGTATGTCCATATAGTCTCACACGTATCAATGGATTATTTCGACTGGTTTGTGACATCTATAGGTAGGACAGGTTCTTTTTCTATTTTGACGCTTGGAATATATTTTGATTGGGAGTAAAACGCATGGGCCCTTATTGTGAATTATTTGTAGAACGGAATTCGCGAAAGACAGAGAAAAACTTACTTTCAACCATAAATAGGAAGAATTAGTAGCAAATAGAACGTACATATAACTAACCAGTGTCTTAAATTATATAATTTGTGTTCTTTGTGGTTCACTTTATTGTGACTAGAAACACAAAAGCATTTAAAAATATAAAAACACGAAAGATAAAGTAAATTTTGGTTTTCGTCAAAACATAAACAAAAAACATAAACATGTGTTAACGAAGAAGGAATACAAATTTTCAGGAAATCACCTGCAATAACGACATTATAAGACATGATTCAGGCGCGTATCCAGGATTTTCAAACCCGGGGGGGCGCGAATTACTATCTAAGCGGAGCGCCACCATCGGTTGGCGCGCAGCGTACAAGAAAATTTCTTATTTTGATACCCCCCAGATCACCGGAAACGGCACTTCTCGGGCTTGAAATGACCAACCAGATGTACATTTTTTGCCTGAGAACCAAGTATTTCCTAATAGTTTTTTTTCCATCCATAACCTTTTTGAAGATTGTCAACCCGGCACACATCATGTTCGACCTGATCGCATCTCCTGTGGGTCTTTCCTTTTGTAGGTGATTCTACGTCGCGGCCCAAAATACCCGTCAGCCCCACTTTTCAAGGTTTTAAGCCCCATATTTGTTCAGAATTTGAAAATTCACATTTTTCGTGAATAAACTCACTTCAAAACATATACATAATGTTGTACAAAATTTCATCTATGGACAACCAATATAGAAAAACTTCCTTCAACCCCTAACAGACCGGTCAAAATTGCACGAGTAGAGGTAAGTGTGATGCAGAATGTTGGTCAGAAATTTTCGAAAATTCAGACACAGTTAATTTATTGGTGTAAAAATATTAAAACCTCTTATAACGGCTATTATAAAACTTGGTTGAAGGAAATGAAAAAATAGCAGATATTTCCGAAACCGAACACTATACACATAGGCGTAGGAGGCGCGGCGGAAGTGGCGGAGCTAGGGGTATTGGTCAGGAGGGGCGAGAATGGTCTGTAGGAGCGCATTCAACACTATCTAAGCGGAGCGCCACCACTGGTTGGCGCGTAGCGTACATAAGTTTTTGAGTAAAGATACTCCCTAGATCGCCGGAAATGACCCTTTCCGGGCCTGGCTAATTTGCAGATAAACGAAGAATAAATAGGTGTCATCTCCAAATTACACCAACAAAATGTGACAAATGTCAATAAGTAGATGAGAGCGCAATAAAAAAGCCAATAATCTAGAATAAGTAAAAAGTGGTAAAGAGCTGAAAAACGCGCCAGCAGTCCATTTGAGTCCGTGAGGGGGGGGGGGGGGGGCATGCGCCCCGACCGTATGGACGCTCCGCCACTGCGCGGCGGGGGTGCAGCCCCTATTTCGCCATTACTAATGTAAAAGAGAGTTTTGACATAATTGGACCTCCATGCTTTTTATACATCTACATGAGACATGTCGTTGTTTACATTAGCATCCCGCGTTATACTGCGCAATTTTAACGGACCGTACGGTACATGATGGCATGCGATGTAATAACCGATGCTTGCTTATATGATATCGACATTAACACGTTGAACGCGCGCGAAAACGTTTGGTTGTTTTTTCAGGCAAGTCGGACAGTTTTGAGGCTTTTCATCCTGGAACGCCATTTTCATGCTCACTGATATGATGTGATATCTGCTATTTGCGTTACAAATTCGAACAGGCGCGTAGCGAGGAATTTGCCAAGGGAGGGCCGAAGCCTGTAGGCGAATTATCTCAGCGTAGCGCCACCATAGGTTGGCGCGAAGCGTACAAGAAAATTTTGGCCGAAAATGCCTCCCAGATCGCTGGAAATGGCACTACCCAGGACCATTTGTTAGCGCGAAGCGTACAAGCAAATTTTGGCCGAAAATGTCTCCCAAATCGCTGGAAATGACACTTCCCAGGCCTTGTAAGTTGCATCTAAGCACTTTCTATTTTGAAATTACTTAGCGATATCATTTAAAACAATGCTGAATGGGAGGGGGCGGGCGGTCGCCCCCATCCCAAAAATCGTCATATTCCCCGACGACACGGTCGAGTTCGAGACCAGCCACAGTTGGTTTCATAGCACAATTCTACACACGCGTTATGATAGACCATATATAGTATATATATAGATCATTCGTGAGAGAGGAAAATGGAAACGTCAAAAATGGAGTTGTCGGTGTAAGGGGTAGGGTGAGTCAAACTTTAACGAAATCATTGATCCGTCACTGGCTACCCTTCAGCGCTGTAATGATGTCACTGTTCCTCTTTCTCTTCCCGGTGTCTTCGCGTTTTTCTTTTACTCCCTCCTTTTCTCTTCCTTCCTCTCCTCCTCTTCTTTTCCCCCTCTTTTTTCCTTTTTTCCTTTTTTCTTCTCTTTTTCTTACTCTTTTTCTTACTCTCTTTTTCTTTTTTCGACCCCCCTGGATACGCACCTGTGATTACAAAACCATTTTCATCTGCAACTGTATAGATTTCTTCTTCAGAAGAAGTACTTTCAATACACAGAGAATACATTTCTTGACCTATCTTCACCATGTCTACAAATACCGTCCTACCATTCAATTCCCACTTTATTGAGGTGCATTGGTGATTGTCCACCGGAAATTCCATCTTTAGAGAATAACATTTTTAATACGATCATGTGATTTTAAAATCACGCGAAACATGATGATAGCTAAGTGTGTCTCCATGGTATATTAAATTGGTCACAAGCGATCAAAAACTTTATTAGTGAACGCCCAAACCAAAATAAGAGCTCAGTCTGATTCGTCACCTGGTTTTTGAAAGGAAAGTAACTACATTATTAACGCTAACTGTAAGATAGCATGAATAAATAGGGTATGAACAGTTCAATCAGCATGAATGAGTTTATTTTGAATGTCTCCCTACCTAAGTTAACATAACTGACATTCCATGATGAGTTCAGCAAGATAGTCGTTAAGTTAATTACAAGGCGATCTTCAGACAGAGAAATACTGACTGTTCATACGTACTTGTTAAAACCTCCATAATCTCCCGAAGAGTAACCTTGCATTAACCTAATGTAAGGTAAACTCACCGACGGATTACTATAAGTTATAAGTACAGTATTCAGATTCAAGCTAGCTGCCTAAACTTATTAAAAAAATAATGATGAAGCATGATATGGTATAGTAACAATTCCCTAGGTGTAAACACTTCTTGGCAAAATGATCACCACAGTTTCCAGGAAAGATAGCTTTCAGCCTGAAGTATACTAACCATAGGGTGCGAGCAACAACGATAACCTCATTTAGCAATACTGGCAAGTAATGTTGCTTACCTTATGGCGTTAAGCGGCCATCGAAACAAACAATCGACAAAAGAGGTAATGTTCAAATGTCCTGGAAGTAGCGATGCAGCAAAAAACAAAACAAAAAAACAAGTAAACGTCATTCTCCAAAGAAGTAATGCTCCAAGTCCTGGTTCACATTGATATCCATCTGACCAAATGTCCAAACCATTGCACTACTAGTTAACTGTTTGTTTAACAATTTTCTTGGCAGAATTGTTCACATGTTTACGACTCATCAATAGCTATATATCTTGATAAAGTTAAAAGTGTACCCTGCTAATAAGTGTATATAGTAAAATAAATGATCGTTATTTCAGTCACTCTATTGTTGTACGTCTTGACATGAATACATCGGTTCATGTTGCTGTGCTGGACTCGAGAGAAGTATGACCTTGCGTTAGATCGTAATGTTGTTAAAAGTATCACCTAATCATCGTCATTCTTTTTATTGTATTTGCCTGTTTTATTGTATTCATACTTAACTATAATGAAAGTAAAGAAAAACGGTGTAACACTTCGAAAATAAATCATGAACAGTGTCAATCAACGGCATACCGTGCGTTTATCACAGCCAGATGATGTACGAACGGGGTTATAACCATGTCGCTGGATGCACTCGGCTTACGACCTCGTGTATCGCTTGGAATATATGCCCGTTGGTGCATCCTCCTTCGATAAACGCACAGTAGTCCGTTGATTAACCCCTCATTGCTCAATGAGAGGGGTAGGAGATATTCATATTGGGGGTAATTGAAATTGACTGAAGGTACTCTATTAATTATTGTAGGCTATATAATGCAGTGTAGGCTACAAATGTGAAAGCATTTCTTAGGATGTTGTTATGTGACAGGTATCAATTATGCCCCCTACAAAAAAAACATGTCATTTTCCAATTTGCGGTATTATCGCTATTTATACGACTGCGTTCGCATCGATCCAGGATGTCAGAAGTTAGCAGATTCCAATCTGTCAGCGTGTTACTGCGGGGGCTGGGCACGCTTCTGGTTGACAACACAGCAACTCCATTTTGCAAAATATATAAATATTTGTGTGTATACTCTCTCCCCTCCAGGTATGTACATAATGTATTAATTTCACCTTAATGATTACAAACGATACCTGACTCCTCAGCGGTCATTCTGTGATTACTTAAAGCAGGCTAGTTGCCATATTTACAATGATTATAAAGTTAGTTTTCTTCATAGTTACGGCCAGGCCGTCGGCTTACGTTGATCATGGGGATCTACGTGAAAGAATAATTATGTTGCAGAGGCTGTACTGTTTATACAGAGTCGATTAGCGTCGGTTTGACAGCTGCAGGCATGGTCTGTATTGTAATGTGTTTAGGTAGCAATTGTGCTACGTTGTACGGCACGATGTATTAGGGTGACTTTACGTAGTGCATAGGGTAGCATTGCGAGCAAACTTCTAGAGTTGAGTTTGACAAATGGTATACGGAGCCTCACCTCTAGGAGTGCTCACGTAGGTGGTCGCGGTGCTGTTAAACTTTAAGGAGTTAAATGTCAGTATTAAACTTAATATCATTATGTAACAAAGTAAGTAAGAACTTTCATCTACTTATTTGTCCAGCTGTTAAGCAACAGACTGAGGTCAGTATCTACTTAAATGAATTACACAAGAGAGGCATCGAGTCTCTACTGTAGGTCAATTGAAGTGCTACAGCTTAAAGCAGTATGGTGACTTCCGTCTTTATTACAGACTTTTAGAGTATGTTGTTTCAGGGTTAATGTTAATACTTCAGTTCTTTGTTGAAAGCCATATGATACGGAGAATACAGCAACGCCATTTTGCGAAATATATAAATATTTGTCTGTCTACTCTCTCCCTACAGGGGACGGTAACAGTTAGCCTATTCAAATTAATCCACGCAATGATTAACATACAATTAGATAAGCACGTTCTCATTTTATTCAGAACGAAAATAGAACACTTTGTTAGAACTCTAGCAGTTGCTATCGAAAACTCATAATACAGAAGTACCATGGAAAATCTTGAGCGTAACAAGAAACATTATATTGACTGCTATTAGAAATTTCATTTAACACTTATCTTACAAGAACCTACTTTCGATCAATTCAAATAAGGTCAACAACTCAGTAAAGAGTTTTAAACAGATATACTCATGGCATATTCACAGTGATAAGTGATATTTAATAATTGGAACTCATTAGCTATTTCCTTTAGAGAACTGGAAGGGGCAGAATAGCGGCGAGGTTTTATATGATATATTTGACATAAAGTGCGTTTAATACATGTTTACAACAGAGGTTGTGACTGAGTGCGTAATATGGTGTATGAAGACTTCAGTTATTAATTGAATATCGCTTTTAACACAAGAAAATGCTGTAAATATTAGTTTACCTTATACCAAAATTACTTTCTCACCATTTTCTAGACATAGTTGTTAAATTCAATCACATTTGAGCCTTTAATTTTGAGAATGCAACCTGTATGTTTTCACGGTATTAAGCACTAGGTTGCTTGATTTTTGTTGATCAACCAGTGTGAAACGATTACGGTCAATTCAGGCTTATGTACGCGTCAATCATTGCAAGAGTATATGTAACTTTTAGGTTTTTATGTTCCCATATCAGGGGACTCGGGCGTCTCACTTGACGTAGAGTGATCATGATCGTTCGGTTACAGTCTCAATATAAGGAGACTGACTGAGTTTGGGTGCATCGGGTTGTTTGGTTTGGATACATCAAGTACATTTCAGAACCACCACCATGAATTAACTCAACCCGGTCCTTCACATCATATTTGATGATATATCACCAAATATTATACCCTCCTCTGCGGGAAATTAATCGTGATTGGATAAATGAATGCTATTGTCTTTTGAACTTTTGAAAGTTAACCTTAATATATAATGCTATTTAAATAATCAGAATTATACATTACCATATTAGTAAATAATTTCCAGCGCATCATCGTATAAAAACGAGGTGAGATACTACTTTAAGCCAAATGTGTTTGATATTTATCTGTTTTAAACACAACCGCAATATATTCATCCATGTTCAACGAATCTGTGTACGTTCCTTTGTCAACAGCCAGCCGTGCATTGTAAACTGTTGACTATACTAATATCATAATCATTACCGAGTTATTTTTATGACAAATGTGGGAGAAGCCGGCAACCTGAGAGCTTACAGAGTCCAACTTTCACATTTCATATCAAATTTGGAATCTATAAATTTAGAAAATCATTTAAGGCTGAAAAATCGTAGATTGGCCATAAATGAAAATGCCACCTTACTTTGGCCCGACCTGGGATTGAACCCTGAACTCCCGATTGCTAATCATTATTGCTTCAAATGCCACCGTTTTAATCTGCTCGGCCACTGCACCGGTATCTCACTACTTTGAGTTCGTACGTAGGCTTATGTCTGCTGAACACTCACTGATTTTGTGAATAGTTGGGTGATACAATCTCATTCAATGTGACCACGGAAGCTCACCTACACAAGTGTTATTTTCTGATGTGTAACGTGTAATTGGCGTATTCTGTGAAACTTTTCCGTACCCTTGTTCCGAAAATGTCTTCAAAAGAAATGCACAATTGGTACTACAAGAAACTTTTAGGTACTATTTTGTGTCTTGGTTTAGAGACAGATGTTAGATAGAGACTATCCGGCATCCCAGTAATCGTGTCGGATGAAGATTAAGTCTCGTTGATACGATAACCCATCCAGTCGTTTGTGTCGTCGTTTGTCGAAGGAATATAACGTTTAAAATGTTAGGCTGATGTAACTGATATAAAGTAAACCTTATTACGAGTCAATAGTTTTCTATATTAACTTTCGTTAAATAGCATAATTATGTTCTGACCATGTTTGATGTATCAAGTTGCAAGCGTACTGTAAAATAAAGGTCATAAGAACTGGTCGGGGTCACCCATAGTTTGAATATAAGAAACTTCTCACCACCTAATATTTAGCGTGGTCGATTTAACACGATCTTAGTTATACTCGGTCCCACTGGCAGTTGTCGCTTTTGAACACAATGTACTCTAAATCATACACACCAATGCCATTAAAATATGTAACACTGTTCCTTTCCGTATAAACCAGCATTATCTGCTACCCACAATTATCCAGTTGATTCAAGATAAGAGAAAGCCAGAAACACCGCTGACTTCCCTCGACTTCGTAACGCTGTGAACCATGCATGCAAAGGAGACATGGAAATGGTTACTTTATCAAGTAGAGACAATCAACCATGCATTCTCCAATAATGACACAGGCACGCTTTTTAAGAAAACAAGCCTTCTCACAATGAACCCCAAAGTATCGTTCACCAACATTAAATATAATAATGGTTATGATCTATTGTTAGTTGATGATGCAATTCAACGCTGGGAGGAAAATGCTCATGAGCTGTTTCATTCTCACCACCAAAGGCCTCTCGTTGTCCCTTATCCAGGTATCCCTCGCCTACCCACGACAGATGAGATCACGGCTGCGATTAAATGCTTGAAAAACAACAAGGCACCTGGTTCCGACTTGGTTTTTAACGAATTCATTAAATCTTTAGGTGAATATGCTGTTCAGTAAAATCTAGTAAAATGATAACATATGAGCAATACCATTAAAGTGTCCGTCGGAAAATGAATAGTCCATCTTGCGTAAACCCTATCTTAGTTGTTATGAATTTCTTAAAACATTATGTGAACACTCTGTAATCAGTTTCCAACACGTTAGTATGGTATGTCATGTTGGAGATCTTAGCCATTATTACACGGTGTAAATGTGTATATTGTTTAAGACACCGATATGAATTTTATTTGTTTCCAGCAATTTGCAAGCATAAAACAATAACAAATACAAATATACGTCATGCATTTAAATTCATTTACGTATAAATGCAAGGAAAACTGAATTGAGGTAAGTAAACGAAGGTGAATTTCGAATTGAAGTTTGTTAAAAGCGTAGAAGTAGATGGTTTTAAAGACATAAGCTATTAAGAGGAAAAAGGTAAAAGTGCAAAACTAAAGATAGACGTGATAAAGCTTTCTCTAAAGAAGATATGATAATTTGTAATATAAAATTGAAGAATAATGATGTATTTCGTGCTCTTTCTTTACAGTATCTAACGTTTATTTAGTGTTTTTTTTCAGAAGGATAGACTTAATATTTTATATTGTCAACGATCTTGATTACTCCAACGTACGTCTAACTTGCAACATAGGATTCTTCCAGTGAATAATACTCTACTGAGCTGGGAGATGGGGTCCAGACTTCATCTTTCTAAGGGGAAAAGAATTACAGCTATGTTTGTAAATAGATTAGGTTATAATTTGAGTGAAAGGTAGTACGAGATATTTTAGAAAAATTTATCAATGAGGTGATCAAATATATTACCTCATCACGAAGTAACAGCGTCAGAGCCTCAATTATGTTTCCGAATGTTGGTCTCTTCTTCACCATTGTCGTCCATGACCTAAGCATGACGCTGTACCTGAAATTGAATGTGGGTTCCTGGATGAACTTTCCAGACAGGTGTTGGCTACTTTTCTGTTAAAATTCTTATTACTTTGTAACGTTCTGAGATGAAAACAAAGTTTTATTTGTGCATATTATGAACAAATTCAGTATCTGTGAGAAAAAATAAATCTTTCATAGGCACACAAGCTATGTCAAACAGGGTCTGGGTATTTAACACTTACATAACAACTTCCATAAGGACATTACATTCGTCGAAAGATACTGAAATATCCGTTGTTCTGAAAGTTGCAAAATGGTTTAATGCTATCGTCAGTTACATGTTGGTTTCAACTTGAGTTTAGTTGTTTTCAACTCTGGCCTTCCCAAAGACGCTACATCAATGTTAGACTTACATCTTCCCTGGGCAAAGTGGTGGCTGCCGTAGGCATACTCCTTTCCGTACTTCTATTTCAATCTCATTTGGGCTAAGCTGGGCGTAAGGATACTCCCCTGTATAACAACAGAAAACAAAATTAGTACTCTCTTACCTTAATTCTTTAACAGTTGCTTCTTCTACAAGTTTTAAGACTTGTTCTTCTTCGACCCATCCTTATAATTGTTTCCTTTTCTTATACAACAATTAATTTTCCGTTTAGTCTCTAATCTGGCATTGGTACAATATTTGCTACAAAGCCATGGGTTTTGAATAGGTGAAGACATTGCCACAACGCATAAAACGCAGAAGAATATCTTAAAATCAGTGAATCTTACCGCGAGCAAAAAGCTCCCAAAGAACTGTACCGTACGACCATACATCTGAACTAATATGATATTCACCCAGAAAGATAGTCTCTGGTGCAAGCCAAGGAACTGGAGGGTCAACCTAAGAATATTTTAACAAAACGTGATTATGTGATAATGTGCAGTGATTGAGAATATCTCCAAACATGTTAGTAATTTCGAGTTAACGGCTATTCGGAATGGTAACGGAAACATCACATTTACTTTACAGGTTAAGCATCCTACAAACAAAGATGCAACCTATATCACCCTAAAGCGAGTCAAAGAAAAATTTAATATATATGTGATACACACTAGATTGTTACTTACATAGGAGTTATTTGTTTGCAGGAAGTTGAAAAAATGCATTTCGATCTCATAAATTTATGCTTTACTTATTTGGCTACTGCAAATAGCTACAGCATAAAGGAGGAAATGAAATCCCATAACTGCAAATGTTAATTATGTAAGCGAATGTTTAGTTTCATTTAATAACGCTTATGTTCCTGTTGAATCCGATGAGTATACTTGACAGGCTTTCTACACCATTATCGTTGATAGAAATTTATAAATAACTATATATCTTTTGGAACTGAAATTCTTAAGTGGAATACTTTATTGAAGTTGCCCATGCTTGGAAACTGCTCAATTGTATTCATTCATCGGCACTTCGTTTCAATGGGACTTTTTCAATAATCGCATAGCCCATGCTGATATGTTGCTTTATGATAATAAGTAATAAATATAAAATAATATAATATTTATTAGATAATATATAATGATAAATAATATCGACTCTTCCTGCCTTTTCTGGAAAAAGTGGTACTATTTTACGGAACTCACTCAAACTTTGCATGTTGGTTGAGCACGTTGCATATTTAATAAATTTGCCACATGAATGACTTGAAGCAGTTATAAAACAGTGAAACTATGTAATATCCTGATTTAGAAATATACTTATTGATGAGATTTCTTGAGGTGTTAGGCCTACGTAGTAAATTACAAATCCATTGGTTAAGTAATGTTTTGCTGAAGCCTTAAATCAAATAGGACTTGCAAACCATGCACCTTCCAATCTAGTTTCATGTATTTTTCCGTTTTCAGTAATATTTACGTATTTTCTAATGGAATAAACAACGAAGCATGCTTCTCTCTAGTTTATGAATCCTACAAAATGATATTCAACGGTGCAATATTACCAAGACTTATTACCTTTTCCAACAGTTTGGCTACCTTCTGGTGAGAAAGATCAAAAGACCAGAAATCGTACAACTTGCATTGTCCATTGGATTTCAATAAAATCTTCCTAGCAGATAATGCCGGATGAGCAAACTTCAAGTAGGAGAAAAACCAAAGAATAAGTTAAAAGCTATTTATATATAGTTTTCAACTTGATCGTGAAGTAACATTGGCAAACATATTTATAATCCAGGTAAAATGTATCATGTATTTTAAGTGGTTCCCTCCACGTATGAACTTTCGAAAAGATTCAATTATATCAGTTATGACCTATTCTTTAAACGAACACCAAACGTCCAAAACTATCCTTTAAATTCCCCTCCCCTTCACACAAGAAAAATAAAAATAAAATATAGTATATTCCAAATCAAAGAATGAGACTTGAAGGTGCGATGCTATTTGCTTGTTGCTTATTTTTTTTACAGAAAACTTATCTATATGAATGTTAGCGAGAAGATGTACTTACATTGTTAGCGTTCAGAAAATCCATTGCCTCGGCAGTTTCCAGCGATATATTAATCAATTTCCTGTTCTCGTTTGCCTTAGATTTTGAGTATCTACAGGTTCTCAGTAGATAATCCCTTACATTTCCGCAGTCAACAAACTCGAAGTACATGTAAGGAGGAACTAGTAGTAATAAAGTTAGTATACATTTGAATGTGTTAAGGTTACTTGAAAACGAACGGTTAATATACGTAGAAAATTAATACATATGTATTAGGTATGATAACATTTATGCTTTATATAAAATGGATGTACACTTGCAAGCCATTAACAATGGATACCTTTACAATTCCCGCAACTAACCTTCTTCAGTGGTGAGAGGATTTACTAATATGCATCCTTTTCTGAAACAACAATATATGCATCACAATGGACACAATGTTCAATGCCCTAAAACAAAATATGCACTCACCAACATCAACATCTGCTTGAAGCATTTTGACTACATTGTCATGATACTTGATACATCTCAGTTCTTTTGCCAAGAGTCGGAACGAAACGATATCTTTTATGTTGCTTTTCTCTGCAAAGTAAGATCAGGATAAGAAAACCGTGCATGAAACAAAGGCAAAGCTGGCTTGAGGTACAGTTGCGTTAAACTGAATATTATTAATAACTTTTAACATTATACAAGTGTGTTAAGTTTAGTGTTATATTTTGTATAACAATAGCTCAGAATAACACGTTTGTGAACCGAAAAAAATAATGCAACACACAATTCAATAGTGAAATGTTGGTAAAGTGAGATTGAAGTGACTTTATGACAATAATCTGCTAAAGGATCGAAAACAGATAAGGTACCTGATAGTGTTCGAGCCACTGTATTAATACCACGAACATTGTCATAGCATAGCCAGTATATTTGAATCTCCCCTTCTTGCAAAAGCGAAATAAAGTATGCAGATGATTTTGCCTCTTCAGACGTTTGTGGATGTTTACAACCGGTTCCTATATGTTGATCTGAAACTGAAATGTGTAAAGCACATTGTTAGTGAATAAAATATAATCGAATATTCCCGAATGCAGCATGGTATCTCTGTGAACATCTTCGTATTTTATTTATAATTTGAATGCATAATATTAGACACACTCTATAATTTAAATTGAATTGTTGCTTTATTTTCAAATCTCAGCTTAACATTTATAATTTGAGAGAAAGAAACACACCTTCTTGATATTCAACCGGTTGCGCTGGAGTTTGGTTTTCCTGAACTGGTTGCACCGGTGTCATTGGAGTTTCGTGCCGGCTGATAATTAATGAATGCAGTTGCATACTAATTGAAACATTATGTGTTGTGTGCATGACAGTGAGCTTATTCACCCGATTCATTAGTAACAGGAAGACAATGTTAAAAGGAACACAACTCAATAACTACCATCCTTTGATCGTAGTCAAAATATTTAATGCAGATTCATATGAAAATATGTACAAGCTTTGAAAAAAAATACATAAAAGAAATAATTACATGAAACGGATAAACAATATTAACACACTTACGTCGTCAGGAAATGTCTTCTAGTAGAAATAAAATAATGACATCTCTCCAAAAAACTGCCCGAAGCACCTACAATTAAATGTTGTAATTAGACTGTTGAAACGCTTGACTAGTTAATATGTACCAAATAAACTTTGCTTTGCCTCACTTGGACGTTACCAGGAGCTTTTGGTAATTGATTAAGTTTATTGACTATAAGTATCGGACATGTCTATGGAATTTGCAGTTGGGACTAGAATACAGCACTTAAACACTGGCATTGACATTACTTAAAGGGAAGGATGAATGCAAGAAAGAGGTGATAATTCCACCAGAGGTTTGACTGCTTTCGACAAACATGAATGAATAGAAATATACTGGCTAGACGACCCTTTCTAGCATAAATAGTTAAAAACGGGGACAATGTTCACACGGCAGCAAAACATTCACTATATATCATACAGATCAAGTTGTTGTGATCAACAATCGAGAGAGAGAGAAGAATTCTTCTTGCCGAACCGTTAAGAGCCTGCTACTGGCCTCAAAAGACCACCCATGTGCCTTCCTGATATGTGAGCTGAATACCAGCAGAAATAATTTATGAGAATTCTATATACATTCTTCCGTTTTGAGATGGTTTAAATTTATAGACTGCGTTTCCACGTTTAGTTTAACCAGTACCCCGCCAAAAAAATTTGCTTTACGCAAATGAAATTTACACAGGTATAAATATCCTTGAAAATAAGTAAACCAACAAAACTGGTTATATTTCTTTATGATTTTTACATGTTTATGTCTTCATTGTTTTGCAAAAATGGTACTCTTCTATGATATATCCCAAATGCTGCAAATATTAACTCAAGTGATGGTACTGTATGTCATTGAGACAGAACACGTTTTTGAGGTTACTCCAGTCTTAAGAAAATGAAAGGTAATAGAAATGTATACAGTATCTAGAATATTTACCTTTCTTAGCAAAAGCTATAGCAGCAATACAGCAACAAATAATAATAAGTATGACACCTGACCATACAAAGGCAGATAGCGAGTGGTTATGCTGTAGTGGAGAATCTGAAAAAAACGTTATTTTAAGGAGTATTGTGAAACATTCATGCTGACGTAAAAAGATAAAGAAGCAACATAACAATTAACGGCATAATAAACGTCGAAACAGCGACTACCGTCAGTAAAATAAGTAAGTCACACGCACGCTGTAAATGTCAAATTTCATACTACTAGATTTCATATCACCACCAAAACTGAGATGCATCATAATATAAATTTCAAATGCACATAAAATAAACTGCAGTAAGTAACAGAGACGATAGGACATGACGTGTTGAGCTAAGAGCTAAGGTACATATCTCTTATAAATTTTGTGGCCTACACAGGAAGGTACAGTTTGTCAAACGAACGCAATTTAGACTTTCGTTCATAAATGGTCACAATGTTTCTACCCATCATTGTTTTCACGCATATATACTTCAACTGTATTGCTGTACTATATATAAATATATCTATATACTCATATATTCAAATTTCTATGTATCAATGCAGTATACGTACATGATATCTTTCACTCACCCGTGATTGTCGTGTTAACCATTACCGCAGAAATTGAATCAACTGTTGGAATTCAATTTGAAATGTATTTAATAAAGCCGTTGCGCAAAGATGTCGCCATAGAGCAACCACATTAAGGGAATGAAATTACAATGTTTATAATTGTAATATCGGTCGCACGTTTCGTAAGTACAAGAAACACATAATAACCGTATTTCTTTGTAGATGTAAATTTAACTTCATTTAAGCAGATCCATATTATTATTAATAACAAACATTTCTGTTATGTGATACTCATTGTTTTCTTATGGTTCTTCAAAGACTACGAAGGACAACTTTTTAATTTATAAATAGATATATATATATATATATATTGAAATTACATGGTTGAAGATAAATATTAAATGTTTGCATTTTTGGGGGGGGGGGGTGGGGGTATTCTCTCGTCGTGTTTTACATGATCAATACGTAATACATTTATCCTTGGAGAAAATGCTGTTTAGTAAAAAGCATGAAAACATACTCCCTTTCTCTTTTTATGGAACAAAACTGCGAACGGAACGAATGACAACTGTCTGTCTTAGCCGACTTATGGCAAAAAAAGTCTTACATTTATCTGAACTGTGACGTTTATTGTACAGCCGAAGAAGTTCAATACAGGCAAACATTGTATTACATAGTGGATAAAAGAATAATGGAATATATAATACAATGAGGTAAATAAAACAGGTTGACCAATAATTCAGGCGAGAATAGGAGTTTTTCCAATGCAATACTTTGCGGTTCTCTTTGATGAAATTGTTTGTTCTCAATGTTTGTTTTTTTGAATAACAATAATTAAACTTCAGGAATATAATGTAAATCTGATTTGAATTGATTTAACAGCTATCTCTACTTTACAATAGTGGCAAGATAAATGATATTACTATATTACTACTATCAAACGTTAACTCACACGTTTTTGTCGCCTCAGTCATCACTGCAGACAGAGTCGTTCCGCTTATCACGTTTGAATCGACTATTGAAGTTCCATTTGAAAGAAAACAGAAAAATAGTTTCCTTAGATGTACACGTCATCCCTCAAAGATATCGCCACATCGCAACCGCATAAATGAAGTGTATCACAATTTCAAGATCACGGATCCAGTACTGGCACTTTCAAATATGCAGAATTTGATAGGTTGGAAGCACATATAAGAAACATATAAGTAGGCAATATGTGTAATCCGAAAAAAAGTTGTCTTGTATGTAGTTTACCTCTTAACCTACACTTTTAATTAAAAGTGCTTTTCGGTGATACATATTGTCAAAAAATGTAATTGTAGGTTTGGTGTGTGCGGGTGTCTAAGGGGTGGGATTATTTTTTTTTTGCACTGTCATTATCACACGGTGATAATTCATCCATGAAGAAAATGTGTTTTTGTATTTATTGTTTTGAGAAGCGAACGCACGGCGCATTTGCAGAAACGGTGAAATATTTAGAAATGAATGTATTTTACTGCGACCTGAAATGTCACGCCTCTTGAAAAGATTATATCTGTGAAACAGATGCCTATGGTAAGCAAAAGAAAACACGGTCTGCAGTTTTGATATCGTTTGGTTCGAATGTCTGGTGCAGTTCCATTTTCTTTCCATACCCAATACCAGGAATATATCCATGTAGTCTAATACGTAATAATGACCTTTTCAGACACTGCAACTGGTTTGCGAACGATTAGTGTCACGCTTGGAGTAAAATAGTCACGTGAATAGTTTAGTGTAATTTACGGTAGTAAGTCAGTAGCGTTTTAATGTGACTTGTAAAGACGTATGTCTTTTAAAATAGAAATACATTTAATAAATATCATCAGAGAAAATACATCATAAAGTGTTACTGAAACTCACCTGCAACATCCACATTATACGACACAATTACAGAACCATTCTGGCTGCAACTGTATAGACCTTCTTCACTAGAAGTAGCATTTTCAATAGTCAGAGAATAACTTTCAGCATTAATTTGGTGTTTTGCCGTTTGACCAATGTTCACCATGTTCACAAATAACGGTCTACCATTAAATTCCCATTTTAGTGATGTACGATGATGATCGTCCAGTGGACATGCCATCTTCAGCGAAGAAGATTTTAATACAATCAAATCAGACGGGGTAATTGTGACTCCATGTGATGATTTTAAATTCACGAGAAACACGATGATGGCTAGGTATTTTTCCATGGTAATCAGCATTGGACAGATAACAAAAGAGAACTTGATTCCTGAACAGTCAAATCAAAATGAAAGTTCAGTCTGCATCGTCACCCGACTAATGAACAGCAAATTTCAACTTTGACATATTTATGTGACTGATTAGCTTAGTTAGCTACACTAAAACGCTGGTCAATATATGAAAAGAGTGAAGGGATGTAGAGAAAAGGCTTACTGGTAATTTAAAATGACCTTATGAAACCTTTGCATTTTAATTTACCTAAATAATTTCTTTGCAATAAGGGGTTGCTGTGAAGCCAAAATTGTCATTGTTTGTAACGTTTATAAAATCGTCAACTGAAGTACTAGAGAGCGGGCGCTCTGGTGGAAGCCGTGAAATAAAATGTGGTCAGACGCTGTGACAGTAGGCCTTGGTATCAACAAGTCCATATTCGCAAGGAAGGTAATAAGTTCGAGCTTTTAGACCGTAGGCTTGAAGTTATCTCAGGAAAGAAGATTTCCCGATGATCTTGGTACTTGGTACGTTTCTGCTAAGCTCGTTCAAATTCACTGAACTTAATTAAGGAAACAGACAACTTAATAGCTTCTAAATATACGGGATATATCACGATATCACCCTCCCCCTTCAACCGATCCCGTCAGACTCGCTCTTACATCTAGATTACAAAATGGTGCAAAGACAGAAAAGCATTCCTTTGTTTGAGATATATTCTTACTATGTTTTCAATCGTACTTTTTACATTTGAACGTGTTAAATAATATTTTTTAGTGTCTTTTAGAGTGCCTCATATTGTAATTTGAAGATTAGCTACGTGCTGTACATTATTTAATCGTTTAAAATGGAACTTCTCAAATTCCAATTTTTGTATCGCTTCAAAACGATATTTTTTTCTGAGGAAGTCGTGTTCTGTATTGTCTTTTCAGAAACAGTTCAGCAGTGATTTGCTTGTAAACGATTGAGAAGTGTCTCTATAGGCCTACAGAAACCTAGCCAACCAATGACTTGAAGATTGTTTGCTGATGATGTTCAACCCTTAACTGTTATGGCAGTGAAGTCAAAGCGACTTACTGCGTTCTGTTAGATTAGCAGCTTTTGAGAATTGGATTATTTTTCAGATATTTTCTTGAATTTTCTAGATTTTTCCGTCCAAGAATCGTTTGGTCAATGGCAATAACTCATAAGTTCTCAATCGGCTGATTTGCGAGATTGCAGTGACTTACGGCAGGTTGATTGATCTGTTTTTGTTTTGATCGCCGATATATGTATATATTATGGATATGTTAATCGCTATTTTAATTATCGCCATTGTATAACTGTCAATTAGAGCGTAATATTTAAGTGTTATTATTGTACAACGTGCACTTCAGGTGTTTTTGAATCACACAATGAACACATAAATACCACTTGTTTTATAGGCAAACCAAGTAATTATGAAATGAATGTGAAGCAAATGGTATGACAGATATATTCAATGATTTTATTAATCAAATTAGAATTAAAAATTAAAAATTTCTTCATAAAATATTTCATGATAATGGTGAGACTTGTATACTTGTTCAACTTAAATGTCCTTGATGAACTGCAGAATAATGCAACTGTGTAATAGTAAATGATTCTCGAATCATAGATCACCTCTTCCTAGTTACTGATTATGACCCAATTTCCTTATATAGTATTATCGAAATTTGTTAGGCTCTTGTCTGACATTTGTTTTGTCAAAACGGAGCCTATTTGGGTCACGTATAAGAAAAGAGCTTACAGATCGAATTAAAATCGAGAGAATTGTTTCCGTAGAAAACTTATGTCGGTTAAGCAAAAGATTATAAATTGAGACACAAACACTACTTGGGTTGAAGTGAACATATTGCTTTTATTGAAGTTTACAATATCATTGTCATGGTAACGAAAACACATGTATTTTTACTTAAAATTAATGGCTTTATCCCTCTAGATTTTGTCTCTGTCCACGATTTGGATTCTACAACAATATACGGTAAAACCCTAATCACACTTTATGCGATATCAACAACATGTATAGTACAAGTATCTTGGTGTATTTCATCAATTAATTACCAATCGCACAAAGGTTACCTTTTCCCTACAATGATAACTAATACCTTATTTTATCATCCGTAAACTCTCTCCTCGATAATCACAGTTACAAAAACGTATTTATTATTAACGCCAGATAACCATATTTTGATGTTTTAATGCGAAAAGTAACGTAAAAACTAACGATACAAAGCAACGTTCTTTTACAGATATACACAAACCAGCGCAGAAAAAATGAAACAACATTTTAAGCTAATGTCGGAAGAAAACTAAAAAACCACACCTAAGCTATACCGATTATTTCCATGAGAGACATTGTAATGTAAATGTAAGTCCTCATTTTTTTTTCAATTAACACACTATCTTTGAATACAGGGAGTAAGAAAACCAATTAGGAATGGTTTTATTTATAGCTCATATCATGTTGAAAATGATGTTTACTCACTTGAGTTATCAATAAGTGATACCAATTTATTAGGTTTGCATAATACTTCCATATCTATTGAAACTAATTGTTGGACCTTATCGAAAATGTGATACCCTATTATGGTATACTCCTTGCTACCAGTTATTGTCATAGATTTATTTTTTTCTTCTTGAATCTTTACATTATTAGAATCTGTTTGATCCAAGGGACATGTGACCCAAAAAACATACTTGTTGTTAAAGTGTTCATTAATTTTGGGTTGAATCAAATGTTTCTCTGCAGGGCTTGCAAATACAACAACACAAGAAGCCAGTTTATAAAGTGCCTTTTCTTCTAGTGTTTCTTGGTCTAACTTGACTGATCCTTGGAGGTTTACGAAACACATTGTTTGCTTAATTGTGGACGATTCAGTTGGAACACACCAGGCAGTCTGTATAGTTCCTTTTGAAACTTTCGATTCCACATCTGTTGCAAACGGCTCATTTCGCGATCCTTGAACTCGTTTGAATATTATATCAAGTGTTTTCGATTTAGAAACAGACGTTTCCCCGTACTGCAAGGCAGCGATTGTGAACATTGGCGAAGATATCGTAGCTTCTTTTTCCATATCCGCGCCATACTTAACTGTTAGGTTTTCCAACTCATATGTTAAATATGTTAGGCGACCGTTGTCATCGGGCTTTGCAAAAATAATCGGAACTGCGTAGAACTTTGAGGCTAACACGCTCATTATTTTCACTCTGAGATTTCCGTCACAACAACAGAATAAAAGATACAGTATATCTTTGTAGCTCACTTGAGTTGTTGATATCTCTTTTTTTATCTCATCATCGCGATGAAAGAAACGAAGAATATACTTAGCAAAGTCAACCTTGATTGGGTCTCTTGGATCTTGGATGGAATGTAGTAGTTCAGAAACGTTAATCTGCTTTGTTAAACCAGTTTTCCATTCATCCAGATTATATTTCTTACATATTTCTTTAAAAGAAATCTCTTGATTACCAGATACACCAGGTGTGTCTTCTTTTGCTGCAAACAATGAAATTAATTTGTTGATTATAAAAAACTGCAATGTAATAAAAAACAGGACAAAAGATCAAAAGTAAGGTACGATAATTCATTGTATTAAAGATTTTCTGATTGGTAATGATATAGGTGTGATCATTAAATTAATTATATCTTTTCCGAAGCGGAGGGTCTCGATAAAAGTCAACTTCATTGAAAAGACGTATCGCAATTCCATAACATACAGGGGGTAACTTGTCATCGTTACATCTCTTTTTTTTTTTTTAAGGATTTAGCATTTCACATTTATGTGTACTATAAGTAACGTGAAATAACATGAGCATAGTTGGGCTTCGTCGTCCTTGATTCCTAATGTTCCTCTGAAGAAAGCATTTGAATTTGCATGATAAGTTAATTGACTAGAGCCCACTTACAACATTGCCATTATCCATAACCACAGTAGTGGATAATATCATTTAAAAGAAATAAGTTGTTCACGTAATCTAAGCAATGTTTCCATTCTTGCCTAATTAATCATCAGTTGTAATCGGAGAAGGGAAATTCCATCGTGGTGCGATTTCATTTAGCTTTATAGTGATCAAGAGAGGTACATGCAATATGTTTATGTTATGTATAAATATTACTCTCTCGAGAAACAGGATCTTATAGATTTATGTTATGTTTAGGGAACATCCAGACTGGCCATACTGTCAGGGAAGAATAAGACATATGTTCTACCCATATAAACGCACATCTATTGAATATACATCACGGTAACATCTAAAGTTTACGTCCTCCTCGCGCTCTTTCGGTAAATCAAACTTTTTTGATTTAATTTCTAACAAAAGGTTTAATTTCTAACAAAAGGTTATCACTAGAAAGATATATTTTATCAAGAGGAATGTTGATGCTCTCTTTCTACTGCAGTGACTATGCATGAGCAACTTCTCGAAACAATCATCAAGCATAACTGTGCACTGGTATTGGCCGAGATTGCAGGGGGCCCCAGAAATAACACTTCATTTATTTCGTTCTCGTTCACCTTCGTAATAAAAAGGAGTTAAACTTAAATACCGCTGGTATGTCTCTTATAGCCGCAGTAGATTGTTTGTTTCTTGTTGATATCTCACATATTTCTTCTTGTAGCGAGTGTTAAGTACAAACATACATGATAGAGAGAAAGTAAAATTTTGTTTGCAAATTAATTTAAAACCCTTGTTGGATGGCAAAGGAGAAGCTCGAGAAGTCTTTTCAGGTTTAAAGATACTTCGTGTGCTCTAATAGCAACATTAAAGCACAGAAAACATCCATAAAAGAGGATTTAATTTCTTTTGTAGATATGGTACCCGTTATTACCCGTTAGATGTGGATGGTTTAAGGGGGTTAGGTACCTCCATTCAACCCCTTGAGGCCCAAATAAATATTTCCTTGATGAAAGTCTGGCAACATGTTTTGTTTCAAGTGCTAATGGCCCACTATGATTCAACAATTTGATAAACTCATGAGATTTACTGAAATTCGACTTAAAAAATCTTTCAATCTGGAGCTAAAACAAAAGCTTCAATTTCAGTCCTAATACGATTTTCTCATGTTCGCTAGGCAACATGCAATTTTAAGGAAGACCAAGTTAATTAGTTTTATAATGAAACGAAGCATCAATACAGAAAAAATTCAATATCCTTCATGTTCGCTCAAATGTTCGCTATTAGCACAAGTTTAAAAATGCGTTTAATACAGTTTCTGGATCTGTTTTCATGTACGATCACAATTTTTGATGCAGTTATATCATATTGTGATATATTGATACGGAATTGCATAACTTCTTGTTCTTGTTCTTAATATATATATGTTCACAAATACAATACTATTCTAATATTGTGAGAGTACTTTCAATATTCCGAAATGTGAAATGCTCGTGTCCAGTGTGTGCGGTAAGTTAGAATTCATCAAACAACTTATAATTTATAAATTTTGTTATCTTCCTCTATTACTATCAAGTAGGTGAAAGAGATACAGTATAATTTGTGCTTACCTGAGATCAGTTGTGTTTCTTCTTTCGTCAAACTGTCTTTTCTTTCAGTTTCTGTTGGAAGGAAAACACTCCTATTAGAACGAATTTGACGAAAAACCACTCGGTTAAGAGAAATATAAATATGCGTTTAAGACAGTTCCTTGATTTGTTTTCATGTACGATGACAATTTTTGATGCAGTAATATCATATTGCGTGATATTGATACCAAATTGCAATACTGTGAAAAAGAGTACTTCCAATATTCCGAAATGCTGAACGCTCGTGTCAGTGTATGCTGTACTTTAAAATTTATCAAACAACTTAATTTCTATTACTATCTATTAGGTGTGAGAGATTAAGTATAATTTGTACTTACTTGAAGTCAGTGGTGTTTCTTCTTCTGTGAAACCGTCTTTTCTTTCAGGACTCCTCATAGTTTCTGTTGGAAGAAAAACATTCCTTTTTGAACGTTTTTGACAAAAAAACCACTCGGCAAATTGGACATGCGAATTTTTATTGTAAAAACGCCATTTCCGCACATATTAATAAGAAACGACTGCTTAATTTTGCAATTTAATTGGTAAAATTTGATAACATGAGTAGATTAGTTCTCTCTTGACTTTTTTACGGTACTTAAGGATAAAACAACTACAACCAGTGGCGAACACTATAAAGAAAGAGATGACGGAGCTAATACTCCTTCACAGTAATAACATATATGAATCATGTAAACATATAATTTACTGAAAGTTAATTATTTCTATTCATGAAGGAATATAAGAGAAAACTTAAACCAGGTTTATAGATAACTTTACTTCTTCTCCCTTGCCATATGGCCGCCTGAAAGTGCTTCCTGATAAGTTTCACTGCTATATAACCTCACATTAGGCTTTTAAATGTTTCTTTTGGAGAGTAAGTACACGTCTTAAGAATTGAAATAGAAAACAGTAAGAACTTAATTTCTCGCATACCATATTCTTCTGTGCACTCGAGGCTATTTTGCTTTGTCCGATCTCTTTTCTTAAATACAGCCACTTTAAAAAGAACAACAGGAAATCTAAAATGTATATATCTTGCATTGGTATGTACTCTTAATAATTCCCAAACAGCCTTATGGTTGGAATAAAGAAAGCTGCTTTCTGACTATGTAGCCGCGGAAAAATACATTATTTGCAAGAAATGTTCGATGTTAATGACCATGACATACAAATAACAAAATGACAAATGTTTAGCAAATAATAATGTAACATTCATACGATGCTAAAACAAAAATTATGCACTTAATTTAAAAGATTTGGACATGGCGCAAAAGCTTGTTTGAAATCTGGAAAGTTTTCAAAATGCATGCTTCATATTAAAAGAAAAGGTTAATGGAGGGCTTCCTTTGATATTTTATTTGAAATTTACAATCCAATACATGTGTAAAGTTAAGAAGGCAACGGATGACACGAATGAGTGTAACAGAAGAAATAATCACGTCTCAAAAAACGAACTGCTTATTAAAAAAAAAAACATAACTAGCGTCTAATATAAAACTAGAAGAAACGAACAATCCCCAAAATAAGTCATCTATGGTTCTTTCACCAATCTCACAAACATTAGTCATGGATGTCAAGTTAACCCATAATTCTTTGGTAAGGAGAATTCTTTGGAGTAATCTGTTTTGAAATACTGCATTTTGGAATCGGAAAGTAATTGCCAAAGAGCATAGTTAATACGTGACCAATCTTTCGTTATGATGGTAATAAACCAGGTTTGTCATTTTCGAGACGCTGCAGGCGTGGCTGTAATACATTTCAATAGTTTTCGATAAGTATATAAATGAGAGATACTATTAGAATTGAACACTTTTGCAGCATCATCTTCATTACACTTTCTTATCTCATATGGTCGGAAGTCGATTCCCACCACTTGATAAGACTATACTATATTGAGCTCCTGTGTAAAGTGACGGATAAATGATGAAGCTGGTACAAACGTTAATGGATTGCCCTTGTTGTCGAAAAAACTTTAACATACTGATGCGTTAACTAGAAAGATGAGTAATTAGAAAGATTAAAGATAATTTCGTCGTTTACACGAATATTCCAAATAATTTGCATGTCATAATTATCCCGAAGGACTGTGTAAGGAGAACACGGACACCATGCATACAGAACATGTCTAAGAAAATCATTTTGATATTCATTATATCTTTTGAGTTACAATTCCAATTGAAAATATATTTTCGTCCAATTACTTTTAAACTGAAACCATAGAAATCATTTCAAAGGCCCGTTAGGAGCATTGCAATGCCGTTAGATCCTGGTACTACCTTAAACTATTAGTGGAAATGATAATATGAGTACTCTTTAAGTCATCGTTGCTTATTGGATTAATAATAGTCGATCGTTTTATTTTATCTAGGACATATCTTATTTCTTCATCAGTAAATTGTCATTTTTAAGAAACTAGTCTGGTAAGGGCCGATAATTCTCTAAATAAACCATTTTAAACTATTGGCAATTGACTTTGCCCCAATATGTAGTCAATCCTCAAACACAGGAATAGGACGATACTTTTATTTAAACAGTCGAATATATTCTAGGATTTGGAATAAGAGTCATCACCCAAGGGGTTGCTCCGGAGAAAGGACAGCCCTCTAATAGGCACAATTTAAAGAGTATACAACAAAAGGCCTGATCAAAGACCAAAAATGCTTCAAAATATTAGCAGAGAAACCATTACTACCAGTTGCTTTATCATGTTGTATTGAGTTTAAGATATCGATACTTTCATGAATAACTGAACCATTACAATTTGAAAGCTGAAAAAAGTGTTGTGAGCCTTTTTACGTTTCACAAGTTTTATATATTTGTTGCATTCTTCGGCCTACTTTGCCCAAAACCTTATGAAGTTTGTAGTAGTGATATACAAGTAGTTGATTCTGAGCAGTTTTTTAAAGGAGAACGGACCTCGACCGATACACACAAAAAAGTATGCTGTTCTAAACTGGAGATCATTAGAATTGGAGATTCTTCATTAAAATGCATGTCTCTAACTTTCTGTTCAGAATAATTAATGGTAACTCCCCGTAATTGAAATTGAAAATTTTCATAATTTTCAACGAGAACAAGGGTTCGAAAAATTAGGACTGTCAGCCTCATTACAAAGGATGTCACTGATAACGTTAGTATAAATATTGTCGTATAAAATGGAATTAAGTAGCGATGAGATTACAGATAAGGACGTACCCGATTCGGGATTAGGGTGTTTCTTTCCGTTCAAGTTATATGGCTTGCCGTTCGAAGACCGCCAGCATCTTCTATGATGATGATGATGAATATTAAATGAGTTAGTATATACTAATACCTTTGTGTTCGCATACATTACCTGCAACCGCTGACAGCACAAGGATAACCAATATTACTATCGGTAAAATAATTACCAGAACATTAACGTTAGTTTTCTCTGCATCTGTTACAAAATAAAAACCCGTCACCATAATCACAGTAACAGCAAATCATCAAAATATGTCTGCGTTTAAAATTCCCATTCGTAATTTGTACTTTGTAATTGTAATTTGTAACCATCGTTGTGTCATGCGCGCAGATAAAGTAGTTGAAATATAGAAACGAAATTTTGTGTCACGGAAAACAATATGTTTTCATGAAACCAAAAATAAACCTTAAATAACAGCGAAGATGCCAGATGTGGACATGTTGAGCTGAAATATTCTGTGACACAAGTTACATTGACACTAATCGTGAAATTCGAATATTATATCTTATTGAGACCAATTGTACGTGCATCAGAAGGTAGTCGGGTGTCCAGATTATTTTTGATAATAATCATAACCCAATGAAGACACACTCTTAGTTATTATAAAGCCATTGTTATCCACCAAATTAGTGAAATCGAGAACTTCGTACTCCTATTTGGAACCTCGTGTATCTTTAGATAAAAAGACCAAGTTATATTTCCAAAACTTATCACTGTCTTGTTTGAACTAGCAGAGGATTATAACAGAAAGATAAAGGAATATCTACAATGTTAGGATTTTGATTTAAAACAGGTAGAACTATCGTTCAGAATACCTTACTGTTATAATGGTAATTTTTTGTGACCTGTGGTATCAAAAAATATATCAATTTCGTCTCGTAAATGGTATCGAAGACTATATCATGTTGGGTAGAATCCTTCCTTTTATTGGTCGTTAGACATGCTTCGTGTGGTATGCATATTTATATTGAACAATTTAATAAGGAATTGATAAAGCAATGGTGTTATTATAGAACATGCAATTGGATACAAAAAAGATATTAGTACATAAAAAGAATGAAACTCACCCAACTGTGTCACGTTGTACGCTGTTACGAGTTCCTGAATACCATTACTGCTGTGACAGATATAAATGCATGTATGTTTATCTTCGAACGTTATGTTCAATGCACCTTCGTTATTTACACTATATTGCTGGTTTAGACTAGAATGCTCCTCCGAGTATCCGTGGGCAATAACCACAAAGTCGTTTACAGATTGCATCTTCTTCCAAACGAAAATAACCTTGTTCTCACCAGGACAGGGCAATGTTATTACATCGCCTGCATTTGCCCGTATAGGAAGTACAAAGTTGAGGAAATCGACTTCCGTCTCAGCCACTTCTATCAACACAAATGAATCAGAGGCTGTTAAGAGTGCATTACTGTCATTTGCTTTACACACAAAGAGATGGTAATGAAGTGATAACTGCTGGTACTTCAACTTCGCGATCGTTCTGAACACACCATTACTATGTTCTCTTTTCACCTCTGTGGTGAGGTTACGATCGCCTTCAGAGGTTCTTACCGCCCAACTTAAGGGAATAGCTGGTCTGGAACCGCTGACAGTACAAATCAGAAGAGGATCTGCTGTAAGTTCCGTGAAGCAGTACTGAGTAGTATCACATCTATCAATTTGCGGATGAGGAAGGGACGGATGAGCTGAAAAAAATTAAGTTATATACAATCTTAAACAACAACAGCTGTAGACGAAAAGCTATGATACTAACTGCTGTATCCTAATAAACACAATTGGAATAACCGTTGTATCCAAATAGTTCAATAAGTAACAATAATAATGCCATTTTTGACGCAGATTGTGTCTCTTTTATATTGCGATATTCATAATACCTATAATAATATATTGCCTATGCATATTTGCAAAAGGTACTTTGTTTGCATTCGCTCTTTAAAAAAAAATCGAAGGTTACTGCAGATTAATATGAGATGAAGGTTGTAAGCAAAGAAGTATGTTTTCGTTTCCTTACCAATTACCGTGAGCTGTACTTTCTTTTGAACTGGACTAATGGTGTGGACGGTTTTCATGTAGACAACTGTGAAAGGAATTTCATGTTTCACACCAACGATATTGATGACCAACGAGCCATCTGGCAGTATGTCAAATTCCCCAGAATCGTATCCTTTGCCGCCTTTGTTTTCATTTGCATAAAACATGAATGCACTTAACGTCAGATCATCGGTATCATACCAATATACGCCATAAAAGCCTGTCGCAAACGAACAGTTGACAATCCCTCCTTGTCCTAACTCCAGGGATTGCTCTTGGGGACACAATACATCAACTTCTTCACCTTTTAAAAAATATATAGAAATACTTGTTAAGAAATCTCCTTTCGAATTTTTTAACCTATTAAAATAAAATAATAAATTTTTATTTAAGTAACAAAGCTTCTAAGGAGGTATCATAAAAACCTCGAGAAAAACTCTCATGTCCTCATGAGAAAGTATATATCATATAAAGTAATAGATATTAGATCAAATAATATAGAAATTTATGCTACTTACACCATGTCAAAACAGGTACGAGAAGGAATAGTGAAAGAAAGAACAATCCGTCCATCATAAGGAACTATTTCTTATCTGGAAAAATACAGAAAATTTTATTAGCATTTAAGCAAGGGATCCTTGTATTCAATTAGCACTAATATTAGTCACACTTTTGACACAAGACAAGAGCTAGAGGTGGGTATGAGGTTGTTAAACCCCCATGCACCCATGCAATAGGCACAATTCTGTACTCGTAGGCAAAATGAAAGAAAGAGGTAAAAGAAACATAGAGGGAACGAGAGAGGAAAATGAGAGAAAGAAAGAAGTTGAAAAAAGAATGAGAATACAAATAGGAGAATAAGTGGCTTAATAAGCGGGAGCGAGACAGTCCACCTTGGTACCAGTCAGGGCTACCATGTCACAGCCCACACATGAAGAAATACGTATATAAAGTACATAATTATTTACGGGGATGCCAGTGGTGACCACCTATAAAGGAAAGGTGAAACTTTCTCCTATTTTCTTTGGACCTGGAACCCACTTGCCTGGACCCAACTGCTCACTGCACCTACTCCGTTGGAAGCACTTCGTTTATGAACACTTCCCGTCAGCATTTTCTTCTTTTCAGTCAGCAAAATATTGCACCACACCTCACCCATGGGTAATGCTCTGGCGCTCCCCCTGGATATGAAACTTTAGGAGCTCAAATACAATTACGAATAAGAAGAATGATATAACTATTTTTAATTATCTTTGCACTAATTAAAATTGGAATCTCAAGCAACTTGCAAAAGGACCGGAATCCGTGAAAAAAAATCCTTTCATAAATATTTGAATTCGACTAATCGACGTGTCTCAACTCTATCAATATGGAAACACTGTTCACAACTCAGAACAAAATGCAACAATCAAAGATCTACAAATATCCTATACATAGCCAATAAGGTTTTGGATTCCATATTGGACCTGTATTCTCCTGTGGTGAAGCGCTGCTTTCTCCGGGCTGCGTAGTTCACTTTTTTCTACAACAATTGACTGATTCAAATATTGCTTTACACCATTTCCTTTACACCTTAGGCAGCTAGAAACACTGCATTGCCGTTATGCCCTTATTATTTTGTAGCTTTTATAAATACTCACAATAGAAAATGACACACAAATCACCGGCATCAAATTAAGCTGCGATATATAAAGTGATAGGAATCACGTTACTCTGCATATTAATACTTCAGCATTTACCCTGATGCGCGCCAATGCTGTATTAGTTGTTGGACCTTGCCCCCTAGACTCAACGTATTTGTACATCATCAAAGCGAAACTGAAACCAGTAGTGTTGTGAGACTAATAACTATTCTATATCACCATACAGTTCATTTATGCTACGCTAAAATCTAAGAAAATTTCTGAACATGATAAGCCTATTATAACTGCCAGTCGTGTAATGTTTGCTGAAGGTAATGTGAGAAGAATTAGCGTCAGTATAATCAATCCAACAAAATATTACGCTTTGAACTTTGAACAAAACATCGTGAGTTAACGCGAACTTAATTAGTATATTGAAGTATCGTTTATTGTTATAGAAACACCTAGCCATATGCACATATGTGAAGCATATATAGCAAATGCAAGACCATCTGAGCTCGAAAGCCACTGATAAATAAGAGATTGCGAATGTCTTGAGAATAAAATTAGGTATACTGGCTACTGAGTCTTGTACCTAAATATCAAACAAAGCAATCGCAAACATGGACAGAAAATATTATCCAGATTGGAGCAACTTAAAACCCACCACTTGTCAGGGTTGTAAGGTAATAATGATAATGGATATAAGCACTCACGATATGACTAAGCCCGTACACACTAGTTTTAAATGCCTGGTTCTCTTGCTAGTCTACTTAAAGAGCCAAACCTCGTTATAACTGCAAATTTCGCGTATGTGAGTAACACAAACGTCTTGTGTAACAAATGCCTTGAAAAACTGTAGGAATCGATGACGTCGTCGTCGGTGTGAATTTCGTCCTCAAGGTAACACTTTAAACTACTTGTTCCCTAATTCACATCACTGAAACTCACTTTATAACGAAGCTGTGAAATTATAGAAGTTTTCCCCTTTTTTATTTGCAACTATGAATTAACCATGAACATGAACGATAGAGCCAAGGTAGCGGCATATTACCAGATTACCGCTGGTATTTCTGGAACTGCTTTTGGAGATTAAGACCCATGGGATATTTGGATTGGAAGATGTTGCTTGTTTTGTATATAAGTTACTCTAAATCAAGGCGAAATTCCATCAGTTACGACAACACGCAAAACATACATGAAGGTCTACCAAAGAGTTTTACACATTCATTGATGATCGTTGTATATCATTACCTAACCCATATTTTCGTTTCTGTGAGTTAACAGAAAAATGGTCACTCTTAGACCTTTAAGTACTTTTATGACCAAACTATTCACAGTCGGGATTGTGCAAACATATTGATAAATACATTGATGACATACGTTCATCCGTTATTATTAACTATTTTGCTTTGATTTTCACACCACTTGCTATATGTGCAATTTGTAATTATGTGAAGTCAGAATCGAGGCTACATTTTCATGTTATCATAATAATCTGTTAGTTGATGAGAGTTATACGTTAACCAGTACTGTCCTGCAACGTCCAGCCTTTCAGACCAATCCTGGTGTACAGGGTAGTTACGGCTTTTATACCTGTATTTTAGCAATACTTTAAACAAAAATACAAATATTTTATATACATATTTGCGAGCGAGGTTCTCATTAATGCAGGATCTTTGGATTATACCATAGTCGTAAAAAATCGTCGACCACAGATCAAAGGTTCATTCACGCAGTCGAAAGATCATATGCTTTTCGACATTTACTTTCGTTCTTTCTCATTTCGTTTGATTACATTTTCAATCAGCATTGATAGAAGTTAATGGCATCAAAGAAAAACTAACAGCTCGAAATATTGACAATGTACTCATATGAGAGAGAGATTTACAACAAGCAAGAGAAAAGGAGAAAGAAATATAACACGATCATATTGTAAGTCTTGGTGATTTTGGTTGCTATTGCTGACTAAGTTTCCGTTTTGATGCTTTTAAAAGAACCGGGGAAAAACACGAGATTTATATACAAAGTATTCTTACGTAATAACTAAAAATTGTGACTTATGTATTGGTGCCTCACTTTTTACGAAACTTTATGACATGAAGTACTTATGTCACTTATTGTGTGATTGAAAAAACAAAAACAAGTTGACTTTTATATTACACGATCTAATAACATATTTTTTTTTAAATTTACAATATACGTGAAAGTGTAAATCTGTAGAAGCTTATTTCTTCAAATTAAAGTAATCGGTGAGATGATGTGTTGGTTTTTTTTTTAAGAACGAAAAACTATATTTGGGTCCCTAAGGAAATCAATATGTTAGGACTGTTACAGTAAACTTGAAAAGTATAAGAAATATCTTGAAAGTTGAAAGAGTAATAAACTTGTAGTATGAAAGTATCAAAAATCAGACTGTCCTTAACGTGATCAAACATCCAGTGTAGTTTATTCAATTTTTTATTGAATTTATTCACCTGCTGTGACAGCCCCAACCATTAGAACTGATTCACACAGATATTACAGTAAGTACTGTCAATTTTCAAGTTTCATACCACAGTAAAAACTGGATCGTGCTGATAAATCTGATACATCGGTTACATGTACTATTAGGATTACAGTAATAACTAAGGATATGTGTACTCCAAAGAAAAATGCACGAAGCTGGATTTGTTGGGATTACACGTATCCTCAGTTCTTATTGCAATCCTAATAGGAAATGCTAGCGATTTATAGTACGATCTAAAACTTAAAGATTTATAGTAGTTACTGTGTTATCTGTGTGTATCGGGTGGTTTTTACCAAGGTAAAATATAACAAAATGTCCATACTCCATGAAAACTTTGCATTTTGCGTTCAATGAAAGATCTGTGGATATCGTGGCAAGAAAAATATCACATTTGCACATAATTGTATAATTTCAAACCTGAAAGGTATATTTAAAATATAAATATATGTCTAGTTTATGTATGGTTATACTATTTTTGCATCTCCTGATATGAGAGTACTAATGCAAAGGTGCAGAAAATAAGTCAGCAGTAAGATGTCAATCAACCTTATTCAAATGCCACTTCAGTGAAAACATTTACTTAAAGAAAGCGACCATTCGGTTTCGTATCGAAGAAGAAGAACTGAAAGCGAATTTTAAAACAAAGCTAAGCTCAGTGTTTTCATAAATTTATGGCTTATATTTGGTTATCATTGTTTTTGCATCTCCTGATGTGAGAGATACGTACTACTTGCAATGGTGCAGAAAATAGGTCAGCAGTAAGTTTTCAATTAACTTAATTTATATGCTGGTGCAGTAAAAACATTTACTAAAGTAAACCAACCATTATATTACTCATTGAAGAAGAAGAATAACTGAAAGTTAAAAATGTTAAAAGCAAAAGAAAGCGATGTTTGCATAATCAATACAAATGAACCGTTCTTTGGTAAATACTGTTATACATTATACATATAATGAACAACTGCATGCTGTATTCCTTACTTTGAAAATCTTCACTTTAAAGACGCACTGAACTGCTGATAGTAGTTGACTTCGTATCAGATGCCTTTTCGCTCGTTCATGTGGATGACGCACTGAATGATAGCATTTTCTTTAAAAGGTTTGATTGAAGACGATTCAACTTTAACTGTTGTTAGGTAAGTAAAAAACCGTTTTTTTTTCTAGCCGAAGCAGCTGTAAAATCAATAATCATTTACCAATACTTCTCATGTTCATATAAAAATGTGAATAAGATACTAAAGAGGTTTTAAGCTTATATTTCCCCCGTTGCTGTTGATCTGCTGTACATATTATGCTAATGATGAATTGCACAGCTATGAAAAGACGGAGCAATTGTTGTCTAGTAAGTGATCAAAGATAATAAATAATACATACACTCCTAAGGTATTACCGTTACATAGTTGTTCTAGTTTAAATAAGACAAACACAATACATTATTGAGAAAAAAAAACTGTTAGCAAATAATTTTTCATTCCGAGCAAGACTATATCAGATACGAACCTTCAAGGCATTGGATTTCTAGGTAACCGCCCGATACAGTTACCTCAGGAGTGAACTGGTGTGGATAAAACGCCGCGCCATTCAATTACATGGTGTCAACATCTAAGATAGGAATGAGTATTTCAAACCTTCATTTTCATTATCCGCTCTCCTTCATCTGGAACTCGCTCTCATCTTTTCTATCCACATTTAAAGATATTCCTGTTTAATCTCTTAACCTCCATTACTAATTTCGGCCTATTGTTACACCCTCCCATCAGTCCTTCATCTTTTCAACGATCTTTCCGTTATCTTTACCTCTTCCTTGCACTGTCTTTTTTTGCTCCATTCACAGCTAATTTGTCCAATTTAACTATCTTTCCATATAATTCCGTTGATATCTTTTAAGACAGACCCTTTAGAAAGTTCTGCTATGATCGAAACGCCCAGGCTCTTTAACTTTAACACACATGTAAACTTTCTGGTTATCTGCTTCAAAAGAACTTGATTTGTTAATGCATTGATTCTTGATAAAAGATTCCACAGGCGATTTTAGAGATAAAACTGAAATCAACACTTCTTTAAAAAGCATCACATTTGTACTACAAAATAATATACTTTTTCAGCCCCCCCCCCCCCAAAAAAAAGCTTTAACACCCAGTCATTTTCGGCTTGTCAACAATGCCATATTGGCTAAAATTGTGCGACAAAGTGTTTGCGAACTCCTTATAAACCAAATGTCCGATCAAGTTCAGACTTGGTGGATAGATGCCTGATCATGTAACCTAGAGCCTGCGTGGTTGAGGGTGACATAAGTTTAAGGTCAAGGTTAAACAAACTTAAAATTGTGGTTTAGTCATTTTCTGCTTGTTAAAATTTGAGAAAAACGAGTTAAAAGAGCACGATATGTCGATATTAATTTTATATAGTGCTATTTTGGTATTTACAATCGAGGTGAAATTGTTCGAAAACGTGTGTCGCAAACTCCTTCTTCACCGTAAGTCCGATGAAATTGCCTGATCATGTAACCTTGTTCCTGTGCGATTCATGACGCCACAGGTTTAACGCTAGATGTCAACGTTTACAAACCTACTAAATAATGTGTGTTTACTGTCTCCTTGTCTTCATGTACGAAAAAGCCATAATTTGACACGATTTTTGGAGGCAATCACTTCCGTCATGGAAGAGATGGGATCTGTTACTGAATGCATTGCTATCTACTTTAATATTTTACACATATGATTATAGACAGTGCCCCCTATAATTTGAGTTGTTTACTTTGTGAAAACGAACATCTAAGCGGAATCATATGAAACCAAAAGTTAATTTTTTTTATCAAAGTTCCTAGCAAAAATGAAAGCAATTGCTAAAGTGAGTGAGACAATAAATATTTGATATTATTCAATCTAACGACTCATTAAATAATTATTTAGTTTCCTTCGTATACTAAGGGTGTTTATTATCCACTGTAATGAGTCCAGTGGCACAGTAATATATTTCTTCTAATATATATATTTTTTTCTATGTGATAGCACATTGCAAAATGTGGTTCTGGTCCCTGTTATTGTCGTTACACTATATTCATGGAACGACAATCGATGACACCATGCAGTATAATCAACTAGATATAACAAATAAAACGAGTAAGTTATTCAATATCCGCTCTTTTACCATTACGCCTTATAGGTTAATACATATATTTTTTAAACACCAGTGCCTGGATATTAATGTTGCAATAATCCAATATGATCAATTGTCAATATCAGCAAATGATGTCAACTTACGAAGAATAACCAAGAACGTACAGTAATTAAATTAGTTGTTAAATAACTTCCAGATATTCTCCAAAATTGTTTCAATGGCACTACCGACCAAGGTTCACGGATAAATAAAAATACCAGCGAAGTATCGTACAATAATGAACATCTCGCATAAATTACATATAATTTTCTGCTTTGCTTTTTGACTAAATGCAATTAAAAACCCTCAAAGTATGATTTTCATCATGTTTAGTACTGAATATGGAATGGTCTGAATAGGTAACCATAGAAGACACATAGTAAGCTGCTTAACAGTGGGATGTATGAGCTGTACCGAGACGAATGATTTGAACACCAATGTGCAACATGAATTAGTGTTAGGATATTATGCCTTAACAAGTCCTTGGATGTAATGTTGTTGACAATCCATATTGTAGGAAGTAAAACTAATGTTTATTATATTATAGAAAATATAAATGACTATCATGTTTCCTAAAAGCAAGAATCATCATTGTTTTCCTGGACCACTACATACTTTGCAGGGAAATATTTGTTTTAATGTTTTGTGTTCAACAGAACCAACAGCTTGCGGTGCCAATCATACGTGTGACTGCCATCAAACGAAGAAGACATTTTACCTCGTTGATTGTTCGTTAAGAGCATTGAGTGTAATACCAACGTTACCTCACAATGCCACAGAAATGTAAGATTAAGAACGATTATGCACGGGTCAATTGGTAACTAGGTATTATATAGATATTTACAGTAATATTATTTAACAAATATCACAATGTCAATTTCGTTTACCTACATAAATGTTAAACCCATCTGTATTAGTTATGGTGATGTTTATGAGGAGTGACAGTGCATAGGAATAACAATGTGGTACCCCGTCAAATGGTACTTTCCCTTTAGTGTTATTTTTATTGTTCTAAATTCCTGACTGATTTATGTAGGAATACGATCCTTTATGGAAGGGGCAGAAGCGAATCAAGGAATATAAACAGTATATACAGTATTGTTTTCTACCCAGGGACATTGGTACCGACTCCCATGTAAGGTTGCTGGGAGAGTAGTGGTGGGGGTATGGGGGTCTTACCGAGGTATAAAAGTATACGTGGTGCATTTTGAGGCATATTTAGAATACAGGTAGGTCTAAAGAGGTAGCTCCCAAAGCAAGGTTGTGCTAATAAATACTAAAATGTGTATCTTCGTAGTAATTCTTTCTAGAATGAAGATTGGAGTGGAGTGCTTTACCTGGCCCACTTATCACTTCACTGGTAGAAGTTGAAGAGGTTATTTAATGCATGCACATAAAACCAGTTGTGGCTTTGAAGAAGCAATGGCAATACCAGATATTGCTCACATTCGTTGGCGACTAATAATTGTTTTGTGATATTTCATTACTGACAGAAAGTTATCGCGGAACAGACTCACTAACATACCACCTGGAACGTTCCAATGGACAGTCAACCTGACATCTATGTACGCAATCACAAAGTGAACCTCGCTCAGTATCATTTTAGATATTTACCTTTACAATAATCTTTAATATGAAGGAGATAAAAAAAGATGTCAGAATATGAGAATACAATTAAGACTTGTGAAACGTTTACATTTATTCCGAAGTATCTTTCCGTTTGGTCAGATTTTATGTTAATTTACGATATAACATCTTTACAACAGAAGTGAAAATCGATGTAAATTTTAGAGATTCATTACAGTAATTGACAACAGAATACTACATTGTTAAGTCGGGTAAGAAAGTATGATGGACAGATAGCATATATCCGAATCATGATCTCACGGTTACGGTTTCAATAACTAAGGTTTAAGAGTAGATGTACTAGTTTAAAAATTAAAAATGTTAACATAAATAGCTCTACAATAAATAGTAAAACAAATATGTTACGAAATGTTAACCCTGACTTGCGCCAAACTGTTTTAACAGAAATATTTTACGTATGCTCCCTGCCCTTCATATCTTGCTACGTGAAGTTACACAGTTCAGTTCGTACAAGATATTGATCAGCTGTCCAAGGTGTGACCGATAGTCGTGTTTGAGGGAGAATAAGTGGCAATTGATTTGAAAAGCAAACAAATTGTAGTGTCAGTCTTGAAATGTCATGTTGACTATTTTGTGTCCAGGAAGTTATCGCATAACCAGTTGAGGAGCTTGCACGAAGACACTTTTTCCATGAATCATGAAGTTAGAAGCATGTAAGTATAATGAAACACTGGCTACTAAATATAACCCAAAATGCATGTGTATGTTCATTTCCAACATAAGTTTTTGATGAAATGTTCTAATATCTATACACCGATTTCCCTCCCAATGTTTATGCATATATTGACAAACGTCATGTACAAAATGGCTATTTATGTGCTAGTCTATTTCCTCCTTCAAATATAATAATTGAACGCTGGGATATGTGATTTGTACAGACGAATGATTTGTAGATTATGCGATGGCCAAAAGGAACATTGAAAAGTTTCGAGGCGTGCATGTCCAAACTGATACGTTTCCATACTCAATGTGTTTTACTCTTTCCCTTTTTACCGAGTAGACTATTAACGAGGTATATCAAAGAAAACATGTTTCATTAAATTGCCTAGCTATCTGTTTGCTAATAGAAAATATTTCAGCTTAATGGTAAACACTGTCGTGGATGGAAAGTGCCTGTTCATATACTAATGCTTAATAGTAGTGGTAACATTCATGTTTACGTTTTGTTATTAATTATCGTAGAGATATGTCATACAACTTGATCAGAGAAATCCCTGCTGGATTATTTACCAAGAATTGGATTATTTCAAATATGTGAGTATATGTATTTCCTATATAAATAGTCGTTTGTTCAGTTTCCTATGAAATTCCGGAAATTAAATTGTAAGGAGCAAGCAGTCTTCCCCACAGAAAGGATCTGAAGAATGAACATACCGAGGGAAACACCACTTTCCTGATATACCTTTTGATTGAGAAAAAAATCTTAATTAATTCGTTTCCTTAAACGACGGATTGTTTTATTCATCTTTGATTAATATATTAAATATATTATATAACAAATATATAACAAATATATTAAAGACATGGATACTTGGTACCTTATTCAGGTTTACATACACCAATCTGCTTTACAATGTATAATTGTAGAACATTCATATTCCTATTTGATTTTCATTACAGAATCTTGTCAGGAAACCGACTCGAAGCTTTACCAGAGGCCTTGTTGTCAAATAAGACCAAAATGCAACGATTGTAAGTTGAAAAAGAATATTTTTATATTACTTAGACTATATAGCCATTATAAGACATCGTTAAGTAAATCATTTACTAGATCCTATTCGAAAACACCACATGCAGATTACATTGCAATAGTTATACAAACACATTGCATACAATAAATGATGTAGCGGACACATTAACACTCACATAGAAGATAGTATTTGATATTTTATAAAAATGACATACTTTTCAAGTTAGTAATATGTTATATAAATTTTGTGCTCTTAAACGTGAAATCTGGATTCCATCTGCGCAACATACACATATATAATAATTTTCCAGGCAGTGTTTTACGTAACAATATGATATTATATGATTTTAACTGTCTTCTTTGTTCTTGTTTGTACACTACAGCAAAAGCTAAATCGTTTGGTCAAAAAGAACAAAGTAACATACTCAGAAATCTTTACTCTTAGCAAAACAACACTGCAAGAGTTAAAACCAAAAAGGCCACTCTACAGAACTATTACCGCCTTGAAAAAGCGAAAAACAAGAACAAACATTGCGACCCTGCCTCTGCCCCACCTTCATCAAATACAATATCACAAGCCGCGATACTATATCATTGTATCTTATAATCACTCAATTGATTTAATTATCCCTTATTGTGAAAGAAATACCATAAGGGTTATTTTAAGTTCAACACATTGAACATCGGTAAATAAACGATTTTATCTACTAGATATTTACTTTAAAACATGTTTAAAATCATTGTAATGCTGAAACTTAAATCTCTTACTTCTGTCTGTTCTTTTGAAAGAATTCTATCCCAAAATTTTATCCAGAAAATACCAAAGGATTTGTTTGCGAATAACCCAATTCTTCATTATGTGTAAGTGTTAAGTTTACTCTTACAAAACTCTTTAGGTTAAAATAGTTATGTCTGTCTGTCTATCTGTATGTTTGTTTGTCAATCTGTCTGTCTATATGTCCATCTGTCTGTGTATCTATCCATCTGTATATCTGTCTGTCTATCTCTCTCTCTCTATTTATCTATATGTCTATCTATCTGTCTATCAATTTGTATACCTTTCTATCTGTCTGTATATGTATCTATCTTTCTATCAACCAATCTGTCTGTGTATACGTCTGTCTATATGTCTGCCTGTCTGTCTATCGATATGTCGGTCTATACGTCTGTCTATTTCTCGTTAATATCTATGTGTTTGTCTGTCTATCTATTTCTCGTTAATATCTATCTATATCGCTGTCTATCTATCTGTATGTTTATCTCTCTATCTATATATGTTTATTAAGCATACATAGCGAGTGCATAGCTTTGGCCTCGGTGCGCGGTCGAAATCACAAGTCCATCAGACGGGTCTACGTGCGAGGATTCAACCGAGTGCGTTGTCTCGAGTGAATAATGTAGCAATAATGGACGCAGAAATGATGACAAGATTCGTATTTAATGCTGTTATTCCAGTTTATTAAGACATGAATGTGAAAAATATAGTGTAATGAGAAATAAAGAAACCTACGTATATGGAATGCAGCTTTCTTGGTAAACACTTCGATTGAGCAAGAGGAGCTTTGAAAGAAAACTTTGCCTTTAATGACGTATGTTTGACAAACTGTTGTTCATCTATCAATAATAATGACATTAAAAATCTGGATCATCGGGACTTTATTAAGGCTTATACACACCAGTCTGCTTTGTTTCATTCAGAGACTTGTCAGGAAACCGACTGGAAGCTTTACCAAAGGCCTTGTTTTCAAATAAGACCAAAATGAAACGACTGTAAGTTGAAAAAGAGTTTTCTTCTTTTACTTAGACTATATAGCCACTGTAAGAAATCGTTAGGTAAATAATCACATAGAAGTTAGTGTTTGATATTTTGTACAAAAAAATGCTTTCAACTTATAAATATATAATGTAAAGGTCATGCTCGTAAACGTGCAAAAATTTATTCGATCTGCCAACACACAGATATAATAATGTTAAAGCAATGTTTTACTTAACAATAAACTATCTCTGGCATTAGCAATTTTGATTGATTGATTGTATAACTACCTTCTTTTGTGATATGATATTGTATTAACGTATTTGTTCTTTTTATTTTTACCTGTCAGGCCTTGGTAATAGTATGTGCTGTCATAAAACGTTCATCTCACCTTTGCTATACTGACACATGAGCTATTCCATTTATCAGTACGTGTTAAACCCTTTCAATGCTATCACATTAAATTGCTTTTCTCTATTCCAACACAGATATTTATCAGATAACCTACTAACTGACATACCCCCTGGATTTTTCAAGTCGACGCCGAACCTGATCCACCTGTAAGTGTTGTGATGTAGTTATTCACTTCAGTTAGACTGAACAGATTCGTGTTGGCGAGGCGTTGGATATTTGCGGTTAACTGGCTAGAGACGACTCTGTCAACTGAGTTTCTCTTTCAAATTTCCAGAACTTTGTTCTCATGAACAGAGTATATGCATATCAAGAGTTATTGAGGGCTAACATACTTAACAAAAATACCACTAAAGCATAACTAAACCGACAAAATTGGACGACTTTAATATTTTAACAATAGGTAAAACAAAACGAATGGAATAACACCCATCCTACGCGATAACGTACACTTGTTAAGCTGAGCGAGATCTTTTCATTTGTCGAGCCATACGATCTTTTGAAGCAAAGCATCAAACTTAGAAATGCGACAGAATACAATGATGCTCCTGGCCTAGAAGAACCATCGTAGACGTTTCCCTTTGTAGTGAAATATTTCAAGGGCAATATACTATCATAACGTAACTGAATTTTTTACTTCTGTTTAAAAAGAATCACACATTGTTACTGCCGAGAGATTCCGCTTAGTCATCAATCGAAATTAATTATCCGATGAATTGAAGTGATAATGTTTGGTGACGTAAAGATACGTAAATGACTATTCCAAGCCATGTTGATTGGAAATGTAAGCCGATTTCCAAATGTTTCGGTAGAGTTTACTACTATCTAGCTATGTAACAATGTTCCCAGTTGAAGACTGACCAATGAGTTGGGATATGAATGTACATTGATACAGTGATATGTGACACTTTGAAGAACCATCCTCAGGTTTAAGAGTAGCAACTCTCTCTTTTAATATCTGTTTTACATAACAATAACAATAACAGAAATTTCGTTCTCTATAGCTATCTTGCAAACAATAAATTACATCACGTTCATCAACGCTTCTTTAACGGACTAGGAAACCTTTCTTACTTGTGAGTATAAGTATTTTTAGCTATAGCTCTATTAATCTTGTCCACGTGAAGTGTAGCTGGACTAGCTAGCTTATATTGTATTTAACAGAAGTGATTTAATATGAGTACGTTGTTTTGACGTGGTATACATATATACATCTTATCATTTATATGACATTTGGTTTCTTAGTGACAAATACAATGTTGTACTACCCGCTAAGTGTGGTGATATTCAATCAGAAAGGGCTTTATTTCTGTCAAATCATTGATATAATTTTTAAAGTATTGTCATTTCAATGAACTTTTATACGAAGATTGTCAACTGCCATGTAACGTATGGTATTGAAATCCGGGTCATATCCTGGTAAGCCGGTCACAAAAAATATTGTCAACAATTAATAGTAATCGTAGAGAATGTTTTTCTAAAAGCAAAGAATAAGAAACTGTGTCCAAAACATTTCTTGCAGGTCACTTTCAGGAAACAACATTGGACAACTACCGGCGAATCTCTTTAGTAAAATCACAATCAATTTTGGCATGTAAATAATTTCAAAAATTCTATAAAGTACTATTTCAACTTATTTTTATGACGAAAAGCACCAAGTAGTCAAATCATGAACAACCCATGCAGATATATGTTCTACTTTCAGAGAGTTTAAAATGACAAAGTCCTGCTTATCAGCTGTATAGTAGAATTAACATGTATTACCTTTCCTCTTAACCAACGAACATCCTACCCACCTTTTATGTAGTGCAATGTTTTACCACCGATATTGGTGTGCCAATTTAAATAATGAATATCAAGACATATAAATGCAAATAAAATGAATTGAAGTACTTTTATACACATTTATCGTGATTGTCAAAGATTCTCATAGTCGAATGATAGTTTTCAATTAAAGCCAAATGAGATCATACAAGTCAAATCATATTCTCATGAATTTATCAGTCGTTATTTTCCTGCTACACACGTTAAAGTTATTGGCCTCTTTACTTGTTATTTAACATGCGCTGCAGAGACCTTTCAAACAACAGTTTAACGGAAATACCGTTCGGGCTGTTTAATTCTAGCCATACGAAGCACGGCGCACTGATCCTGCTATTGCAAAGAAACAACCTCACTCGCGTACGAAATGGATTATTCGATGGATTTAGTCGACTACGACATATGTGAGTAACATACCTTCTTATTTATAGACTGACCAGGTATATGTTTGGCCCTTTAGCCTTATATTAACCATAACGACATCACATGTTGTCTCCTATCAATCCGTTGAACACTTGTATCCTATTTTCGGTTTAAGATTTCTCAATAACAACGAAATCAGTGAAGTGGAGAAAAATGCTTTTGCAGACATGCCCATTAAAAACATGTAAGTCAAACTTGGTCGTTTTAATAAATAAATATAATAGAAAAATATATTTTTAGTTCCTTTTTTCCCTTCCCGAGAACATGGATGAACGACATTAAAACAAACTTTCATTCTATTTCAAAGCTACCTCTTTAACAACAAAATCACTATACTCAACAACAGTTTATTCACGAGAAGATCGAAGAGAAAAATAGTTAAAACAGCTCTGTGAGTACCAGCAGAATGTTAATCGTTGTTTATCTAGTTATCATTGTCGTCGATTGCATCATTGACGTGCGGAGAAATTCAAATACGGTGGTAAAGGAGTGGGAAGGGTGGTGGTGGTGGGGGGGGGGGAGGGAAGGAAATTAAACATTCCGCGACATAGTTAAGGAGGGAAAGTGCCTTTATAGGAAGACATGGAACGGCACCGGTTGTAACCGACTTTCATGTAAGGGTTAGAAATAAGCATATATGATTATCTCTGAATGCCAGGCTGTGTTAAATAAGTACCGTATTTTGTGTAAGGCTGAAAAAGGAGGGGAGCGTACAGCCATATCAACTGTTTTATTCTGAAAACATAAAACGCCAATTGAGGCATTTACCATGGTAACATCCACTCATCTGTCTACCCTTCTGCTGATAATGATTACAACAGTAAATTTTGCAAATGAATAGAATGGACATTTTGTAGATTGATGTTTCATTGTTTTTTCTCTTTTTCATCCGAATAGTCATTAACTATGAAAATTTGTTAAATTTTGTTAAAATCTCCGTCCTTTCTATTTCGGTGTTTAATTTTGTTAAAATCTCCGTCCTTTCTATTTCTGTGTTTGACCATCAAAAGACATCTTTACAAAAACCGTCTAGAATACATCTCAGAGAATGCTCTCGAAGATATGCCCGGTCACATGAAACTGTAAGTTAAGAACTTTTTTTGGCATCCATTAAAACATTTCAACTTGAATTTCTCTTGTCAAAGTCATGGTTTATTTACACAAGACACTTCATATTGTCCAAAACATGTCATGTATTTAAATATTTGACCTCCCTTGTACCTTTGCATGTAAATAGGAATGTATGTTTGGTAGATCCAATGTTGCTTTCTTACTCTTTTGTATGTCTAATGTCGTCGTTTATTTAAAGGATGGCTGCATTTTCTAGTACCGATCAAACATAAATCAATAAAACATAAAAATATAGTGTTTCTTACTGCAACAGAATAGAATCTCACGGAAATACCTATGACAATATATGACATCAACATTGTCCATACATCAATTGGTCACTTCAAGATTCAACACGAACAGTTAATAACTTACAGAAAATATCTTTGCATCATTATGATTCCTAACAGACTGCTTAACTGTGGCTACCTAACATCTCTGCCGATGTCAAACAGAAATATCACCAGGTATTGTAAAACAAAAACACATAAAAACAAGTAAATTCTTCATGACGTTTAAACTATAAATTGTGTTTTCTGCTCATCACCACATGATAAGGGGAGTGAGACAAACGTGAAATCAAGAATCTGAGATGCATTAACTGCAACTCCTCTTTCCGTATATATTTGTTTCATGAAAGTCGCTGCGCGAGAGCAAGATATATCTGAAAATGCTATATCTTTGTGAATGCTTAATGTGTTTGTTCGTGTATATCAGACCAAAGATATCAGCTAAAATAAACAAAGCAGTTAAGAAAGGTTTTACTTACATTTAAGCAGAAATTTTATCAACTATTCATACATCCAACCTCCTAAAAAGAGCCAAGAAACAACCGTCCTGTTAACGCGTTCACATCATAATTTGAAATTGTTTTTTTTCTTTTCAAAGTGAATGCGTTACCAGCAGATTTGTTCCAACACTCATGTATAAGACATATAGACTTAAGTTTGTCTTCTATGAGGTCCTACGGCACCAAGGCTTTAACTGTACATGGAAATCTCGGACACTTATATGTAAACCATGTCCCCCTGGTAGCTATGGCAACGAAAGTGGTCAATGTACTCCTTGCCCTGCAGGTAAATGAAATCTGAAAGAACTGTTAACGTATAGCAGTAGCGTATACAGGCTTTCAAATATGGGATTGGTGGAAGGGAGGGGGGGGGGGGGTAAACTCTCCGACTGATTAAGCAATGGGCCATGGACCTATGGGAATCAGCACAGGCAAATTACGGATTTAATAAAGGAGAGGTGTAACCTGGGGCAGCTGAAACAAATTCGCAAGTGGGTGTTATTTTGATCCTCCGCCAGACCAAAATCGAAGTTTAAAGGTCAAACTAAGTCTTATTTAATCTTCAAATGAGGTCTAGAACTATTTAGGTCAACAACTTCCACGTAAAGAAACCTAAATGGTGACGAGTTTCTGAGCATATGAAAATATTGCACTATATTATGTTATAGCTTAAACATCCATTGGAATTAAGTAGATCAGTTATATTTATCGGTGGCTTCCTTCTGCTCATGTAGGTGGTTTTTATCAAGATGATATCGGAACCAATTCGTGTCTTCACTGTCATATCGGTAGCTTCGTTAAAAATGGAAATGGCTCGTCAGCAACGCAGTGCATATTGTGTCCCGAAGGAACTAAACAAAGTACTTTCGCTGGATACCGAGCCTGTCCCTGTAAAGAGAACTTCACTCGCTTACATCGATTCAAGAGATGCTCAGTATGTCTAGAAGAAGGATTGGATTGTTCTCAAGATTACAAGGCTCTTTTACCTGGCTATTACTGGAATTGGACTTTTCCCAATGCAAGTTTAATGGAATATTCTAATTATGTACTGAATCTACAAACTGAAAATGTGAATTATGAACAATCCACCGTTGAATATAAGCAATTGATTCCCAGAGTATTTGCTTGTTCAAGACCTGAAAATTGTATGAATAATAACAGTTATGAAGTTGATGGAATAGCTGGTTCATGTGCGGTGGGTTACAGAGGATGGCTCTGTAGTAAGTGTGTGAGGGGATATTATTCTGTCTTAGGATTTTGCCTTCCGTGTCCACATATTGTGTGGGTCTGTTTTGAAATCAGTATGACTGTTTGTATTTTCATCCTCTTCCTGGGGTTTGTGATCGTGAAAAACAAGAAGCAGAAATGTTCAGAAGAAGGAAGAACCATCGCAGACATTGTATTGTCTAGGGTCAAAATTGTTCTAGGTTTTTACCAGGTTGTTGGTGAGCTATTCGAGGCATTTCACAGTGTCAGTTGGGCTGGAGTGTTACATTATGTTGGAAAATGGATATCGGTACTTGAATTTAACATTTTGAAGTTGATTGTGAAACCTGATTGCTTACACGAGAAGCTTTCATTGAATCCTAAGCTCCAATTTAAAATCGCTGTCTTGTTTCCCCTTGTCGTTATTTTGATTGCGTTTGCTTTTGAACAAAGTGTTAGAGTATATTTCAAGTACAAAAAACGCTACGATGGGCATAATCTCACATTTAGGCTTGCCGAAACGAGATCTGCACTATCAACGTGTGTCCTGTTAATTATATTTGTGACATATCCAGCAACTTGTGACATCATATTCAGTTTGTACCCTGGTGCCTGTGATACATTTGCGGTTTACAAAGGAAATGATATTACAATTACTTTGCTTCGAGCTGATTATGACATTTTATGTAGTGATCTCTTCTATTACCAGATATTTGCTTTTATTGCCACTGTTTTGTATGTTATATCTTTTCCTGTATTGCTCTTACTTTGTTTGAGTACATATATCAAGAGACAGCGTGATAACAAACACCTTTCAGAACCAGACACCAACCACCAACTCAAAAGTGAAGATCACTTCATGAGCAAAGCTGTCGCATTGAACAGTAAAGATCATATCGAAACTCATGCCATTCCCGTCTGGCTGAACTTTCTCTGTGAGAATTTTAAGCCCGGATTTTGGTTTTGGGAAATTCTGGAACTTTCCAGGAAGGTCACGCAGACAATGTTGATTACATTACTAGGATGGGATGATCCACTGACCAAGTTAATTACCATCGGTGTATCTGTGTTGTTTCTCACACTCCACGTGAAGTTTTCACCAATGAAGAGCCCTTTTGAACAACGATTACAGGTGAGTTTGTCCAGAATTGAAAGCGATGTACATGTTGTAACGGCCATTTTAGCTATTTAAGCCAGTAATTCATTGAACGTGTTAAAAAATTTCCTCGTTGAATGGATGTTGACAGATTGAACGATTTTATTTCCAGACCGTTTAAGGTGTTTACGTATGGATTAAAATCGTGGCTCGTTAATACATTGGGCTTGTACTGTTGGCCTGTTAGTGTACACTTGATAAAACAGCAGTTGCAACTAACTATAAATGCTTGTGATTCATTTTGAAATTTAGCATTGCCCCGGGAACTCTCGTATCAGTGTTTAGTATCGCAACGTAGGATGAATCATTTATGTTAGTGATATAGTTAGTAGTAATTGTCAATTCAAATTTAGAACTACCCTCAGTTGACCTGCCATGACCACTTTCGAGTGATCACGTGACCGCTTCTGCTGTAACGAGTTCAACTGTTTCGGATTGTCAGGTATCGCATGAGACTACAAAGTCTAAAGATCTCGTAAAGAACTCTTGCTTATGAAAGGAAATACATAGAACACAAACGGTAGCAAGTGCGCACATATAAAGTCACTGATTATTTTATATTTCCACATATTTCCTCCTTTCAGCTCATTTCCCTCGCTTTGATTTTTGTGAACGCTCTTTTCGCTGCTGTTCCTCTGTCCAGTGAATACGGGTATGGCATATCAATTGGTATTATAACGTTAGACGCGGCCATTATAGTTATTGTTTCAGGTAAGGCTGTTCTCAATACAAATTGGGAAATAATTTTCTAGATCTTTGTTAAGAAAACTTACGTTATCAACATTCTTGGCATTGTATATTTTTTAAAAGTAATTCAAAGCACATTATCATTAACAGTCATTTTTAGCTTTGTGTACAAGTTAAATTATAGAAACGCAAATTCATATTTGTATATCACTGTTTACTTAACGGTGGAAACCAATAACTAGTTGAGTGGCTCTCAATTAACTAGTTATTATTAACTAACTTAAAGGTACGTAAATTAGTGTTCTACTTATGTTAAAAACTGTACTTCATATGTCCAATGTCCAGTGACTACGGACATTACATATCAATTGGTATTTCAAACGTTAGACGCGGCCATTATAATTGTTGCTTCAGGTAAGGCTGTTCTCAGTACAAAGTGGAAAATAGAATTCTAGATATTTGTTTAGAAAACTTATTCTTGGTATCGTATGTTTCTTCGGTAATTCAAAGCAAATTATCATAAACAGTAATTCAAGTTGTGTAGAAGTTAAAGAATAAAAACGCAAATTCATATTTTTTATATCACTGTTACTTAACGATGTAACTAGTTTAATAGCTCTCAATGAATGACCTAGATATTATTAACTAACCTTAATTAGTGTTCTATTTAGGTTAAAACAGTGAACTTTATGGAGCCGATATTATGTTAACGGTGAGAATGTTGATCGTAGTGTAACAGGGAATCACACAGCGAACTTTAACGACTTCTAGACAACATTATACTTGCATCCCCTAAACAATGCCAGATGGAAAAAAGTACTAATAAAGTTAGACAAACTAACATTAATAATTCTTCATTTTGTTTATATCAAGTGCTTCTTTTGAGGAAATCTTTTTAATATCATATGTTGTTTCTGCATGTTACTTGATCAACACTGCGGGAAATCTGCTCAACTTGAAGACGGGTAAATAATGAGTGTTCTTAAGTACCGTACTCAAATAGGTGTCACTGAAATTAGTTTTCATAAAAAACTGACCGCAGTTTCAATGTTTTGAATTGAAAAATTACCAGACGAGCAAACGTTGTATTATCGTCTTCGATGACAATTTCTTAGTGATCGTAAAGTGATTAATTTTGCTTGTCGTCAATCCATTTCCGTTAAACAAATCATGTTGAATAAACCTTGCAGTTATGTATGTTGATAAGTTGATCGAAATTGATTTGTATATTCTCTAGGAAGCGAATAACGTTAACTCTCTAATTCGAATTACAGGTGAGGCAATACTTCCTGTGTACCGTTACATCAAAAGAAGCTGTAAAACAAAATACATCGACCACATTTCCATGTGATTATGAATTGATTTCACATCTATAACGTCGGCTCTAAAAGCGATATGAATTTTATTGGAAATATTGACCTGACAGAGGGGTTGACTATCAGCTATACGAACATTGTAAAGACATATCTTACCAGCTTAACATTGAAATAAGTCAAAAGTGTCCTTGTAGGCACAGAAATCCGAGATACGTGATTTAGATGACTAAGTAATCTAAATATTGTAACTAATATAAATCGCTTGCGTTACTCGAGCGGACGTTTAGCTCCCAGAAGTCGGAAATTTCCGCTGCATTAACTCGCAACCTAACTAACAACACATTTCACTTTTTCAGGAATAAACCAGCGGCAGCCTACTAAAATAGTGGAGAGTGTTGATCAACTTTTCTTGTTTCTAACATGGTTGTTGAACTCAATTACATTGGGCAGATACATTTTTAACAGTGGGTACTACTTGTTAATAGTAACACTGGGGTTACATTGTCGGCAGTTGTTTTTATCTGTTTTTTAAGTTATTGTACTTTTATAGCTATTATCTTAATATGAACGCTTCATCTCGATAAATTAATATGAAGGAAAATGGTCTCAGGATTGTTTGCTCTCCAAAAAATCAACGTATCCTGTCGGTCGATCATCTGAATAGCTGAATGTTTAATGAACAACTAATGTAGGAGTTACTCTTTTAAGAATTGTTAATTAACAACGATCGCTAATACGTCATATGATTGTCAGTCATTATATTGTTTATATTGTAAAAATTAAGTATTCAGTAAATTAGGCCTCAAAATCACTTCTTATGGTAATGACGATAGACCAAGCTATCATGTCTTTAACGTTTCTGTTGTAATTACATATTTGCGTGACACGCTGTATAATAAAGCACATAGAAATACAAACTTAAGAAACAGTTCAATTGTATAATTCTAAATATTTAACATTATAGTGTGTTATTACTTACTGTTCTTAGCTGAAGGCTTAACCAAAAGAATGGAGAAGTACAAATAAATAAATAAAGGCATGCTCTAACTTTCAATAAAGTATAACATCCATTAACCACATGACAATTATTACTTTCATCATGTTTAACCTGTAATCCTATATCGTTATTTCCTCGTTGTAAATAATTGATTCTCCTGGAGTTATCCTTTGTAATGATAAACTATTAAATTTATCACCACTACACTCAGTTTTCTATGATCTGTTTTGTCTTTTCATACATATAAACAATAAGTTTACTCGAAAAACTCTAACTCTTATTGAGACTTATGCAAATTTTCTACGTGCAGTCTGCTTGTATGTTGCTGCTGTTTGGTGCCATCACGGTGGATTGGTTTTATATAATTTAAAACATCAATGATGAGCGGGTTACAATTCAGTAATGACGCAGAACGACTAGCGTTTAAGTATATACCAGCCTGAAATCGAACGGCTAATGGGGGCACGTGATTGCAAAAGACGTTGTTACTAATGTAATACACCGTACTGTTTAATCTCAACGACTGCTTTATAGACAAATGAGAATGACTGAACGGTAACGGCTTTAATTCTACGGTAGACATTCCCTTTCTCATAACACGAAATATGAATACAGAACAGAGGACTTATATACGATCGCTCACCAAGGTACACAATCATGGTTTGACATCAGAAAAAAATAATATCCTACTCTTTCTAATTCGTTCTGTTACATCTGTTTGATAGACGTTTCACCTCAGTGTCTCTCGTTCGTAACGTTTTTTTTTTGTTACTTCTGTCTGATAGCTGTTATTCTCTTCCTTCTCATTGCTAGTTTCTTACTACAGCGCCCTCTACTATCGTTTGCTAAGTTCTACTTTCATCACTTCAGGAAACATTCGGTCGCCTTTAACAGAAACGGAAATTCTTACATACATATAGTCTGTTCGATTTATAAGTCGTGTTGCCTGTTTGAATATAACGTTGTACCCTACACCCCTACTTGCTTACACATTAGTCTCAATTAGTTTCTGTTTCAACCACAATAAGTAAGTACTAGAAATGTTAACATTTTATTACAAAAAGGTTAACAAAGTGCTGTTAAATGAAAACAATATAGGTCTATGTGTTTGCTACTAAGGGAGCTTCAGTAGGAGTTAGGAAATTCTTACGAAGAGACACACTGGGAAGAGATGTCTGAATTACTTTACCTTTGTCGAGACCATAAATGAGCTTTGGGGATGAAAACCACAAATTTTGACATTCCCAAACGTAATTTGTTTCTAATATGTAAAATAGTGTAAAACAGAAATGCAACCCTTTAAATGTTTGTAGTTCAATTATGACAAACACCTGTTCTGGGTCATCCTGCTTCCCCAAAATAAAGGGTCGGGTTTTCGGTAGGTCTTCCAAAAATGCAGGAATATTGTAACCAACATGTAAAGTAACATATACTATATATTAGCCTTTAAGCAAGAGATCCTTGTATTAAATTATCACTAATAGTAGTATCACTTTCGACAAAAGAGGAAACAGCGGGAGATTCAGAACTGCAACATGCAGTATAATTATTACATACTCGTGTCTATGGTATGAGCAGTGCCGTAGATCGAGATGGGTATATGTGTGTGTGGGAGGAGGGGGGGGGGAGACCCTTTCACCTGTACAGTCGGTGAAAGACTGCATCAGTAGGCAATATGAAAAAAAAACAGGAAAGAGAAAAAACAGGAAAGGAGAAAGGAAAAGTAGAGGAAGAAGGAAGTTAAAAAGGGAAGAGAGAATAAAAAGAGAAGAGAAGCGAGAAAGTGGCGTACTAAGCGGCGGCGGGCAGTCCGCCAGGTACCAGTCAGGGAGTGTTATGTACAGCTCTCCAAAAGTAATAAAAACAAAATTAAATGAATAGTTATTTTTGGATGATACGGGTGGCCAGTTGCATAGGGAAGGTTCAAATTTATCTTCTTTTCTGTGGCACTGGAACCCAATTGCCCACGGCAGCCTACTCCTTTGGACGCTAAAAATACTGCATTGGCGTTATGCAGTTATCATCTAGCTTTTTACAATTACTCACAATGGAAAATGACACACAAATTGTGTTTCGAATATAGAAATCCAAAGGGATCACGTTACGCTGTATAACAATACTTCAGCATACACCCTGATGCCCAGCAATGTATTATTCTTGGACCTTGCACCTTAGACGCAACAGAGGTTCTATAACGTATTTGCACTACATCAAAGCGAAACTGAAATAACTTGTGATGTGAGACAAATAAATAGTCCACATCACGAGACAATTCATATCTGCTACGTTATATTGAAAGTGAATTTCTGAACATGATAAGCATAATATAAACGTGGTCATCGATGCGTGGCTGTAATAACTTCAACGCATTTATAAAAGCGAACTTCTACGAATTTAACGTCAGTTTAACCAATGTAGTAAATGATCCAGAAAATAAGTCGGCAGTAATTTGTCAATTGACCTTATTCATATGCCAGTTCAGTAAAATATTTATTGAAAGAAACCAACCATTTGGTCTCGTGTTGCAGAAGAAGAAAATCTAAAAGCGAATTTTAAAAGAAGGGGAATTCAATATTTGCATAAGTTTATGGTGAATGTATGATTATATATATATATTTTTTTTCATCTCCTGATATGAGAGACACGTACTTTTTGCAATGGTGCAGAAGATACGTCAGCAGTTAGTTGTCAATTGACCTTATTCATCAGCCTGTTCAGTACAAACATTTACTTATCGAAACTAACCATTTGGTTTCGTATTGAAGAAGATGAAGGAGAAGAAGAACTGAAAGCGAATTTTAAAAGAAAGCGGAACTCGGTGTTTTCATAAATTTCTAGTTTATGTATGATAATAAAGCTTTCTGCATCTACTGATTTGAGAGATACGTACTACTTGCAATGGTGCAGAAAATAAGTCAGCAGTAAGTTGTCAATTGATTCTATTCATATGCCAGTTCAGTAAAAACATTTGCTCATAGAAACCAACCATATGGTTTCTTATTGAATAATAATAATAACAACTGAGAGCAAATTTTAAAAGAAAGAGGAAATTGGTGTTTGCGTAATCAAACGTTTTTGGTCATTGCAGTTATACACATTGTATATTGCGAACAACTGCATGCTGTTATCCTTACTTTGAAAATCTTCACGATAAAGACGCACTCACTTAATGTTAGAAGTTGACTTCGTTCGTTGCTGTGGGTGATACTTAAATGTACTGTTTGATAGCATTGCCTTAACAACGTTTGATTCATATTGATGACGATCCAACTTTAACTGTTCCTTAGGTAAGTTAAAAAAGTCAATTATCATTTACTAATATTTCTAATATTTACTAGTATAAAGCTTGATACACCCACAATTATAGTATTGTGCATGATAAAAAAAGAATGGAAAACTGGAAAGTGAAATCATTTATTTCCTACATGCAATATACAGGGAGATGAAATATTGTACTTCACCCACATCAGTAATGTTAGGATGTGTGCATATGCGCGTGAGGGTGGGTGCGTCGGTACGCGAGTAGGTGAGCAAAAGAAAGTGTGTCGCGAACGCCTTCTAGACCGTTAGTTCGATCAAGTTCAAAGTTAGTGGGTAGGTGGCCGATCATGTCAACTTTTTGCCTGTGAGATTGATGACATCATATATCAGTGGTCAGAGATCGAAGGTTTTCAACATATTTTCTGCTTATCAACATGTAGGGAAAATGCATTACACCATACGAAATGTATAGAACAATGATATGAAATGTAATATAAGACAAACGTAGGTGTCTAGAGTCTGGGTCGAAGGTCAATTAAGTTCAAAGGTCAAATTGACCTGAAATGTGTCGCGGACTCCTTCTCAACCGTTGTTGAGCAAACCCCACGATATAAATAAAATAGAAAGATATGTATGGTTTATGTATGATTATGATATTTTTGCATCTCCTGATATAAGAGATACGTACTATTTTCAATGATGAAGAAAATAAGTCAGCAGTATGTTGTCAATTGAGCTTATTCATCAGCCAGTTCAGTAATTTATTTAAAGAAACCAACCATTTAGTTTCTTATTGAAGAAGAAGAATTATAAGTGAAAGCGAAGTTTAAAAGACAGAGGAATTCGTTGTTTGCATACTGGTTTTTGGTAATTTTAGTACAAAACATTATAAATTAGGAACAACTGCATGCTGTATTCCTTTGAAATCTTAACGACGCACAGACTTGCTGTTAGTACCTTATTCATATGCCGATTCAGTAAACAATAACATTTGCTTGGTGAGCAGATGCCTGGTCATGTAACCATGAGCCTGCGTGATTGATGACGTCATAAGTTTAAGGTAAAAGGTAAATAAATTTAAAGTTGTGTTTTAGTTATTTAATGCATGTCAACGTCTAAGAACAAGGCATTAAACCACACCATATGTAGAAAATAATAAAAGACATTTTATTCTAGTGCATATTTTGGTATTTACGGTCGAGGTGAAATGATAATTGAGGTCGAAAGTAAATAGAATATGTGCCTGATCATGTTACCTTGTGCATGATTGACGTCAACTGCGATTGATGTCGCCATTTTAATGTCAGAAGTGAAAGTTGGAAAACCCTAAAAATGTGTTTTTAACTATTTTTGGCTTGTCGTCATGTAGGAAAAAATATTAAACCACACGATATATAGAGACACTCACTACCGTCACGGTGGATATGGGATATGTAATTGCATGGATTACTCTCTTGTTTAATATTTCACACATATGATTATTGACAGTACCCAATATCATTGAACTTTCTTTTACTTTCTTGATAATATTCATCTAAGCGGAATCATATGAAACCAAAACTTCATTTGGTGATGAAATTTCCCAGCAAAAATGAAAAAAATTACGGAACAAACAATTTTCGAAAGTGAGAGAGAGACAAATCCTTGTCATTGTTTAATCTTACGACTCATTAAGTTATTAAGAGTCTTATTAAATGACCTTTTTTTACAGAAGAGTGTTTCATCTACTGTAATGAGTCCAATGGCAAAGTAACATACTTCTAAGATTCTTCTTTTTTCCTGTGTGATAGCATACGGCAACATGTGGTTCTGGCTCCTTTTATTGTTGTTGCACTATGTTCATGGAACGACAAAGACAATCGATGACACCCTGCAGTATAGACAACTAGATATACAAAATAAAACAAGTAAGTTATTCAATATATCAATTGTCTATATCAGCAGATGGCGTCAATTTACGAATAGTAACCAAGAACTTAAAGTAATTTAATACAATTGGTTAAAAACTTATATTCTCCAAATTGTTTGCACGAAACTACCGACCAAGGTAGTTGGATTAACGTAAAGGCTATACCAGCAAACTATGGTACAATAATGTACATCTCGGATACCTTACATATAATTTTCTGCTTAGCTTTATGACTAAATACAATTAATAAACCTCAATATAATATCATGAATATGTACAGATCTGAATAGGTAATCCTTAGAAGTCATAAAACAGCTGCCTTTTGATATTTTCGAATCATTGTTAAGATGCGGTTCTTATGGTTCATAAAACGTTGCAGAATATGAAACATGAATAAGGGTTGACCTATTACGTCATAACACGTCATTGGATGTAATGTAGATTACAATCCATGGTGTAGCTAAATCAATTCGTGGACTAGTGTTTGTCATATTATAGAATAGAAATTACGAGAATTACCCAAAAAATAATAGAAAGCCTAAAACGAATGTAATTTTTATCTTCTTTATTAACTGTTAACTGAGTTCACAAGTTTTTGCAAATATTTAAGACTATGTTGTTTCCAGAAAGCAATAATCATTGTAGTTATCGAGCTTTCCTGCACAATTTACATCCATTGCATGGAAATATTTCCTGTTGTTTTAATATTTTGTGTTCAACAGGACCAACAGCATGCGGTGCTCATCATACGTGTGACTGTCACCAAACGAAGAAGACATTTTACCTCGTTGATTGTTCGTTAAGAGCATTGAGTGTAATACCAACGTTACCTCACAATGCCACGGAAATGTAAGACTAAGAACGATCATGCATTGGTCCCATTGGTACCTAGGTATTACATAAAAATTTCGAGTAATATTATCTAACAAATATTAAAATGTAATATTTTGTTGATTTACAAGAATGCTAAACTTATATGTTTTAGTTTTGGTGATGTCTGGTACGTTTTTCCACATATACGTCAAATGGTACATTTTCTGAAGGGTTATTCTTATATTTTTTTAATTCCCCGACTGATATATATATACAAGTCTCATCATTTATGGGACAGAAGCAAATCAAGGAATATATACAATATATACATTAGTTTATTCTGCCCTGTTAAATTGATGCCGACTCCAATGTAAGGTTGGGATCGGGAGTGGGGGTTGTCTTGTCGAGGTTAAAAAATATACGTGGTGCATTCTGAGGCATATTTAGACTGATGGTAGGTATATAGGTAGATCTCAATGCAAGGTTGTGGTAATAAATACTTTGTGTGAGATCGAAGAAATGTTGTGGTGTATTTCTTTCTAGACTGAAGATTGGAGTGGGGTTCTGTCATTGGCCCCTTGGCACTCCACTGATAACTATTGATGTTGTTATATGAATATATGCACAAACTACAATTGTGGCATCCAATGAAGAAGTAATGACAATATCAGATATTGATCACATTCATTGTGAATTAATACTTGTTTTGTGATATTTTATATGTTTGACAGAAATTTATCGCGTAACAGACTCACTGGCATACCACCTGGAACGTTCCAATGGACAGGCAACCTGACATCTATGTACGGAATCACAAAATGAACCACGTAGTACATTGCTTAATATTTTTTTTAGATTTTTACAATGTCAATAATTACACTTATTCCGAAGCAATTTTCCCTTTTCGTCTAATTTTTTGTTAATAAACGATATAACAGCTTTCAAAAAGAAATGAGAAATCGATGCAGAGTTAAGAGAGTCATTACAGTATATGAAATCAGAATACTACATTGTAAAATCAGCTAAGAAAGTATGATGGTCATATAATTTATATCCGCATCATGATCTCACGGTTACGATTTCAATAACTAGGATTTAGAGTGGATCAAGTGGTTGCTTTTTGTGACAGGTTATACTCTGTATGACGTTTCTACAGAGTATCGGCTTTACAAAGGAGGCTAAATTGAACAAAAATTTCAGTATCTAAAATGTTTTTTGAACTTATGGAAATAGTGAACAATCCTACTACTATTGGGAGTGAAACGAAGTTTTTAGACGGTTCCCGGTTCCACTAGCAAGCTCTGTAAACGTAAAATCATTCCCGCCAATCATATTTTGCCGGAGGCATTACTTGCAAATGTACCAAGTTTGAAACACCTATAAGTGTTTTAACAGAAACTAATTTAGGTATCCTCCTGTCCTCTTATTTTTCTACGTAAAGTAATAAAGTTCAGTCTTTACAAAGCCTTGATCATCTAATCGAAATTATTGACAATTGATTTCGAATGCAATAGCTTATATTGTCAGTGTTGAATGTCATGTTACGATTCTGTGTCCAGGAAGTTATCGCATAACCAGTTGAAGAGCTTGCACTAAGACAATTTTCCAGGAATCATGAAGTTGGAAGCAATTGAGTGTAATGAAACACTGGCTATAATCTATAAATGTTACTTCATGTTAGGTATGTGCATGTCAACATAAGTTTTTGATGAAATGCTCTACTATTTATTCACCGATTTATTTATTTTCCTTCCAATGTGTTAAGTAACATATATCGAAGATGAATCCATTGTCAGACTCCTTATACAAAGTGGCTATTTCTGTCTCTGCCTATTCCCTTTCACAAGTATCATAACTTAAAGGTGAGATATATGATCTGTACAAGACGAATGATTTGTAGATGTTGCAATGGCCAAATGGAACTTTTAAAGATTTCGAGGATTCTATGTCAAAACTGATACTTTTCTAAATTGTGCGTATTACACTTTTCCACTTTTTCCCGCAAAAGTTTGATATTTGTTTAGCAAAATTCAAAAATAGACTATTAATTAGATATATGAAACGAAACATGCTTCATTTAATCGCCTAGCTATCTATTTGCTAATTGAAAATATTCCAGCTAAATGATAAACACTGTCGTGGAGAGAAAGTTCCTGTTCTTACACCTTTGTTATCTATTAGTAACACATGTTCACTTTTTTATTAATTATCGTAGAAATGTGTCATACAACTTGATCAGAGAAATCCCTGCTGGACTATTCTCCATAAATTGGAACATTAAAAATATGTAAGTGTGTGATATATTTCTACATGAAGTCTTTCACCTATCTTTTTTTATGAAACTACTGAAGAAAAAGGAAAATAAAATGTAAAGAGCAAGCAGTTGTCTTCTACAGAAGGCGCCTACAAACACCGTACGCAAATAGAGTGACGCTTTTTAGTCAAAATGTCGATTGAGAAAGAAGAGCTCTGCCTTAAACGACGATTGTTTGACAAATTGTTGTTCAATCTTTCAATAATAAAAACATTACACCAGTCTACTTTGTATTATTCAGGGACTTGTCAGGAAACCGACTCGAAGCTTTACCAACGGCCTTGCTTTCAAGTAATACCAAAATGGAACGACTGTAAGTTGCAAAAGAGTATTCCTCTTTAACTTAGACTATATAGTCACTGTAAGACATCGTTAAGTAAATCAATGACTAGATACAATAAGAACAAAAACACATTATACATGCTTCCTTGTAAAAGTTGTCCAATCACATTGCATAAAATAAATGATGAATCCGTCACATTTACACTCACACATGACTTTGATGGTGTATTAAACGTTTCTTTCATTCGTTCACTTGTACTCCACCTACCGTATTTATGATATCATATTCTATTAACGCACGTTTTCCTCTTATTATTACCTGTCAGGCCCTGGTAAAAGTATGTGCTGTCATAAAATGTACGTTCATCTAACCTTTATACTATGTGCTACTGTGCTATACTGGCACTTACATGAGGGATTACATTTATCATTACTTGTTAAACTCTTGTAATGTTATCACATTAAATTTGTTTTCTCTATTCCAATACAGATACTTATCAGATAATCTACTAACTGACATACCCCCTGGATTTTTTATGTCAACACCGAACATATACGACCTGTAAGTATTGTGATGTAGCCGTTACTGTTTCATTGTAGTTTTCTGAACAAATACGCAATACTACAGGACAATATCTACACCCTTTAATGACTACCTTTAATGTCATATCATTCTCTTCAGCATTCTTGCTAACAATAAATTACATGACGTTCATCAGCGCTTCTTCAACGGACTAGAAAACCTTTCTTACTTGTGAGTAAAGATAATTCAGCTAAAGCTCTGTTAATCTTGGTCATGTATAGTATAGCTGGACTAGCTTGTTTATTTTGTATATAACATGAGTGATTTAATATGATTGCGGTGTTACGACGTGTGATACATTTGTCTATGTCAAATAATGAACGTCAATGACCGCTGGTTTCTTAGTGTGTCCGATGAAAAGCAAAATTTCATGAAAATAGACCATTACTCAGAAAATGCTTTATTTCATTCACATCTTTAATCATTGCTAACATCTGACGAAAATATTTTCATTACACTTTACTTTTCTACAAAGATTTCCAAATGTCATGTAACGTATAGTGTATAAATCCGGGTCATTTCCGGGTAGACCGGGTCACGACATAAATCTTTTGAAAAATTAATCGGAATCGTAGCGAATGTTAATAAAAAGTTTTCCAAAACATCTCTTGCAGGTCACTTTCAGGGAACAACATTCGACAACTGCCGGCGAATCTCTTTAGTAATACCACAATCAGTTATTGCCTGTAAATAATTTTCACAATTATTAAAGAAAGTACAAAGTAGTCAAATTACGAACAGTTCATGCAGATATATGTTACACTATGAAAGATGATTTAAAATGACATAGTCCTACTTCTCAGGATAAATAAGAAGAAATTTCAATGCACGTACGATTCATTTAATAATGGGTTTCTCTAATTTGATCCTCGTTCATCGTCATTGTCGCATATTCTCATTGTCAAATGAGATTTTGTTTTAAATAAATCCTAATCAAATCGTAGGTCAAATCCTACCTTCCTTGCATTTATCATTACTTGTTTAAAACTCGTTAGATTAAGTGGTGTATTTACTTGTTAATATATAAATAATTTTGAGTCGCCTTTCCTTGAACTAACGTTGGTCCCTATACTTGTTATTTGATCATACGCTGCAGAGACCTTTCAAACAACAGTTTAACTGAAATACCGTTCGGCCTGTTTAATTATACGAAACACGACGCACAGTTCCTGCTATTACAACGGAATAACCTCACTTGTGTACAAAAAGGATTATTTGATGGATTTAGTAGACTACGACATATGTGAGTAACATACCTGATTGTTTCTAACTGGCCAGGTTCATGTTTTTTGGCCCAAAGTCTTGTATTAAAGTAGAACGATAGTGACAGAAAAAAAATCTCTCATTTTCATATATAATGTAGTTTATATGTTACCAAGCAACATATTTTTTTAATTTTCCAAATAGCACACCGGAAAGTTATAAAAAAGGGAATTAAAACATCGTTTTTTCGCCTCCGTAATTTAGGAATTTTCAAACACTGCAACGACCTTGAACAGCCCTCAGGTCAGTGAATGACGTCACTGTGATGATCTTTTCTGTTGTGAACTGTTCAGTACGGAGCTGTGCGTGCATTTCGTGTCAGCATAACTGTTATTTTCCGGCGTAATGTTCAAGACATAAATAGATAATGAATATCATAGTGTTTCTTGATTTCTTCACCACGTGTTTACAAGTTTTTTTTTACGAAATTTGCGGCGATTTCGCAACGATTTCCCAATATCTGAAGAGGTAACTCGCAAGCTGACCCAAAGTAACGTAAATCTCAAGATCACGTTTTTGGCGGGTTTTATACAGAGTGATGTATGAATGTGCTCACTTACCAGTCAAACTGGCACAATAACAATAGTGATGATAGTCTCAAACGTAGATTAGTATAACATCCGAAAGAAAATCCAAAGTTCTAAACAAAGTAGATTCGCTTGTATGCACTAGGCCTACTGTAAAACATAAACGTTCCTTGTTCCGTGCGTCATTAAATCCAACAGAAAGGTTTCATGGAGCTTGAAATACAACCGCATTTGAACTCAATCGAGTTGTTAGTCTAGCTCGAACAATTTTCTCACTACATGCAATGCCTATTGCGTTTATTCACATGCATGCCTCGTGGTTTGGGCTTCAGGAGGAATCGTATTCTAGCCCAACTTCACGTAGGTCAGCAAACGGTACTTTCACACTGTGCAAACATAAGTGACAGTGTGCGCTACCGTAAGTAATACTTACACGATGTTTTGTTTCGCTCACACATTTCCTATTCGTATTACATTTAAAGTGGTTTGGAGGGTATGAACACATCTCTGCCACAAAAAACTCTGCCTAAGCGACGTCAATGCCCCAATTGAAATTTGCACGTGGATTCTCTCCTCACATAGTCATTAGGTTGTTCACGTCTGACATGTCTTCCAGTTCCAACACTTACCGTTGCATTTATCGGGATATATATAAATAATGCGGCATAAAAGCATCAATCTTTCAAACTGTTATTACTTTAGTGACCTTGCCACACGCAAATTTCAATTGGGCCCGAGAATCATCTTCTGTGAAGTGGGCAGAACAAACTTTCACATTCTTGCCATGAGAAACTCCTGGTGCGATGAAGTCTTTCCTGGTTCTCCTCACAAATCGTATCCAGAGTTTCCGATATCTCCCACTACTTTTTCCGCTTGGAAAATTGAAAAAAACTTATTGTAGAGTCCACATTCGTTCTGTTGCATCCCCCTACAACGCAATTTCTTGGATTTTGCTAGTGGTTTACGTTGTTTGTCGAGTCCAATATAGAGTAGGTTGCAACTAAACTTACACACTAAGTGCACACTGCTGAAGTACACTCACGTTGTTATCATCATAATGACGTCACATGTCACTGTAGATCACGTGATCATCATATCGCTTTTCGCCAAAAGCCCAATTTTTGTTTAAAAAATCAACGAGTTTAGGAATTTTTTTAAGCCTTTCCCAACATCGGATTGACTTGAATTTTCACATGTGTAAAATGGAAACCAACTAGAATACTCTTGAATAAAATCGTATTTTTTCGTCGATGGTGAAAAATCACTATCGTTCATCTTTAACCTTAAGATAATAGCATATTGTCACCTATCAATCCGTTTAAAACTTGTTTCCTACTTTCGGTTTCAGATTTCTCTTCAACAACGGCATCAGTGAAGTGGAGGGAAATGCTTTTGCAGATATGCCTATTAAAAACATGTAACTCAGAACTTGGTCGTATGAGTCTATCAATTTAAACATGTTTTTTTATCCTTGTTTCTTCTTCGCTTCATAAGAACATTATATAACTTTCATTTTATTTCAAAGCTACCTCTTTAACAACAAAATAAAAGAACTCCAGAAAAGTCCATTCACGACGACAGAATTACAATCAACTATGTGAGTACCACTCGAATAATAACCATTGTTTATTTTGTTGGCAACAGTGGCAAGCAAAGAAATTTAAATGTAGTTCTTTAGTGAGTGGAGAGGGCGGGGGTGAAACAGGGAGGATAATTAAATTTCCGCGACTGCTTTTGGGAGGGGAATAAGCCTTTATAGAAGGGCGTGGTACAGCACAAGCTGCTACCGACTGTCATATAAGGATAATAATTAAGCCTACATAAATATCTCTGGACGCCAGGTTTTGTATCGCCGATTGAGACAATTTCCGCGATTGGAGATGAGAGGGCATGGCCACATCCACTAATCTATCCACCATCTTCCTTTACTGATAATAATGACAACAGTGGCGTCATTTTGTATATTAATATGATGCACATGTTTGTAAACTTTTTTTGCCCCCAATAGTCAGTAACCATGAAAAGCATGTTTGTTTTGTTAACTCTTCGTCATTTCCTTTCTGTGTTTTTGTCCATCAAAGACATCTTTACAAAAACCCTCTCGAAAAAATCTCAGCGAAAGCCCTCGAAGATATGCCCAATCAGATGAAACTGTAAGTTACAATCTGACATCAATAAAGACCTCGTAACTTTTACATTCTGTCTAAGCCATGGTTTATTTACACAAGATTGGACATTGTCCAAACCATGTCATATATTTACATATTTGAGCTCCATTGTCTGTTAGCCTGTACATGAGAATGTGTGTTCAGTAGATTTAATGTTGCTTTGAAACACCTTTCATGTGTAATGTCCTAGTGTCTTTCAACGGTACATTTTTAGTGTTTAAAATATCAATATGTAAATATCAATATAAAGTGTCTCATACCACAACATATTAGAATGCCACAGATATAAATATGGCAATATATATTTCGAAAACTGTCGATTAAAAAGTTGGTACTTCAAGATTCAAAAGGAACAGATAATAACTCACAGAAAATATGTTTACATCATTATTATTCCTAACAGACTGCTTAGCTGTGGTCAGCTGAAGTCTTTACCGATGCCAAACAGAAATATCACAAGGTATTAAAATAAAAGAAATCTTCATAGCGGTTTAGATCAAATAGTTGGTCATTTAGTGTACTACTTAGGAACCATAGGACTACCATCAACGACGCAATACGAGGATAGGAAGGAGTGAGGAAGATTTTTTACCCCATTCCGCTTAGCTGTGGATATATACATTATCTGCAGATATCAAACAATTATCACAAGGTGATTATTGTAAAAAAAAATTATTCTTCATATATTCTTCATACCGTTGAAAATGGAAATGAGGTTTTCTGTTTAATGGAGATATGATTGCGATGATATGTGATACATAAACAAAATCACTTCAAATCCTATTTTCGTTATATATTTGTTTTCATGAATATCGCTGCGAGAGAGCGAGATTTATATGATAATGGAATATATCTGTGTATATACACACAGTAGTGCTAGCTAAAACAAAAATAACAAACAAACGTTTCGTTAACATTAGGAAGATATGTTGTCAACTTTTCATTCACCCAACTTACAAATAAGAGAAAAAGAATTAGAAGGGAAAGGACATTTGTAGTCTGCTTTTTTGTTCCAAAGTGAATGCGTTAACAGCGGTTTTGTACCTACACTGACGTTCAGTCAATCTGGAAATGTCTTTTATGAGGTCTTAAGACGCCAAGGTTTTAACTGTACATTGGAATCTCGGACAGCTATATGCCAACCGTGCCCCCCTGGTAGCTATGGCAACAAAAGTGGTCAATGTACTCCTTGCCCAGCAGGTGAGTGAAATCTTAAAGAACTGTTTAAGTATACCTGTATACCTGTGCAGGCTGTGCAGGCTTTCAAAGATGGGAAGGGAACCTCCCCGACTGATAAGGCAATGGGCATGGACCCAATGGAATCAACAGAGGCGGATGACGAAATCGTAAAGGAAAGGTGTAATCTGGGGCCACTGAAACAAATGGGCAAGTGGGTGTAATTTTGGTCTTTTGTCAGAACAAAATCGACGTTTATAGATCAAATGCTGCAAATGCTGTCTTAATTAAACTACAAATGGGGTCAATAATCGTTAAGGTCAACAACTTCCACGAAAACAAAAGTAAATGGTGTCGAGTATCGAAACTTAACAAAATATTGCCCTATATTATGTCAAAGCTTAAACCTCCATTGGAATTATATAGAATGATTATATTTATCGGTGGCCTTCTTCTGCTCACATAGGTGGTTTTTATCAAAATGATATCGGTAACAATTCCTGCAGTCACTGTCATAACGGTAGCTTCGTGAAAAATGGAACTGGCACATCATCATCGCAGTGCATATTGTGTCCAGAAGGAACTAAACAAAGTACTTTCGCTGGATACCGAGCCTGTCCCTGCAAAGAGAACTATACTCGCTTACATCGATTCGAGAAATGCTCAGTATGTCTAGAAGAAGGATTGGATTGTTCTCAAGATTACAAGGCTCTTTTACCAGGCTATTACTGGAATTGGACTTTTCCCAATGCAAGTCTAAAGGAATATTCTAATTTTGTACTGAATCTACAAACTGAAAATGTACATTATGATCAATCCACCGTTGAATATAAGCAATTGATTCCCAGAGTATTTGCTTGTTCGAGCCCTGAAAACTGTGAGAATAATAACAGTCATGAAGTTAATGAAATAGCTGGTTCATGTGCGGTGGGTTATAGAGGATGGCTTTGTAGTAAGTGTGTGAAGGGATATTATTCTGTCTTAGGATTTTGCCTTCCGTGTCCAAATATTGTATGGGTTTGTTTTGAAATCAGTATGACTGTTTGTATTTTCATCATATTCCTAGTGTTTGTGATTGTGAAAAGCAAGAAGCAGAATCGTTCAAAAGAAGGGAGAACCATAGCAGACATTGTATCATCTAGGGTCAAAATTGTTCTAGGTTTTTATCAGGTTGTAGGTGAGCTATTCGAGGCATTTCATAGTGTCAGTTGGGCTGGAGTATTACATTATGTTGGAGAATGGATTTCGGTACTTGAATTTAACATTTTGAGGTTGATTGTGAAACCACATTGCTTACACGAGAAGCTATCATTGAATCCTAAGCTCGAATTTAAAATCGCTCTCTTGTTTCCCATTGTCGTAATTTTAATTGCGTTTGCTTGTCAACAAATGTTTAGAGTCTACTTCAAGTACAGAAAACGCTACGATGCGCATAATCTGAAACTTAGGCTTGCCGAAACGAGATCTACACTATCAACGTATGTCCTGTTAATTATGTTTGTGACATATCCATCAACTTGTGACATCATATTCAGTTTGTACCCTGGTGCCTGTGATACATTTGCGGTTTACAAAGGAAATGATATTTCAATCACTCTGCTTCGCGCTGATTATGACATTGTCTGTAGTGATCTCCTCTATTACCAGATATTTGCTTTTCTTGCTACTCTTCTCTATGTTATATCTTTTCCTGTATTGCTCTTCCTTTTTTTGAGTAAATATATCAAGAGACAGCGTGATAACGAACATGTTTCAGAACCAGACACAAACCACCAACTCAACAGTGAAGATAACTTAACGAGCGAGCCTATCGCATTGAACAGAAGTGAGAGTAACGAAGAAACTCATGACATTCCCGTCTGGCTGAACTTTCTCTGTGAGAATTTCAAACCCGGATTTTGGTTTTGGGAAATTCTGGAACTTGCCAGGAAGGTCACGCAGACAATGTTGATTACATTACTAGGATGGGATGATCCACTGACCAAGTTAATTACTATCGGTGTGTCTGTGTTGTTCCTCACACTCCACGTGAAGTTTTCACCAATGAAGAGCCCTTTTGAACAAAGATTACAGGTACGTTTTTTCCATAATATTAAGCGATGTATTTGTTGTAACGGTCATGTAAGCTATTTAAACCAGGAATTAATTAAATGTTTGCATCGTTGAATGGATTTTGACAGAAAGAACGATATTATTTTCAGAACGTGTAAGGCCTATACTTGTGAATGAAAATTGTAGTTTGCTAATACACCGGTTTCGTCCTGTTTGCCAAAAAAAAAAAGTTTTTTAATTCATGAAACAGCAGCTGCAACTAACTATTTATGCATGCGATTTATTTTCAAGTTTAGAATTGCTCCGGTGACTCTCATATCAGTGTTTAGTATCGCGACGTAGGATGAGCCACTAATGTTGATGATATAGTTAGTAGTAATCGTAAACGAAAAAAAAGTCTATTTTGGAATACCCCCAGTTATCATACCATAACCATTTTTGAGTGATCACGTGACCGCTTGTGCTGTGACGGTTTTAACCATTTCGGAATTTCAGGTACAGCATGAGTTCAAGGCTAATGATCACGTAAAGCGGCGTAGTAAAACGGATTCTTGCTTATCGTAAGCAATGAATAGAATACAAACGGTAGCAAGTGCGCACATATAAAGTCACTGATTTTCTTATATTTCCACATATTACCTCCTTTCAGCTCTTTTCCCTCGCTGTGATTTTTGTCAACGTTCTGTTCGCTGCTGTTCCTATGTCCAGTGACTACGGAAATTACATATCAATTGGTATTATAACTTTAGACGCGGCCATTATAGTTATTGTTTCAGGTAAGGCTGTTCTCAGTACAAAGTGGAAATAGTATTCTAGATCTTGATTATACCGTTATCAATATTCGTGGTATCGTATGTTTCTTTAAAGTAATTCAAGGCACATTATCATTAACAGTAATTCAATTTGTGTACAAGTTAAAAAATAAAAACGCAAATTCATATTTTTATATTAGTTTACTTAACGATGGAAACCATAACTAGTTTAATTGCTCTCAATTAATAACGTAGTTATTATTAGCTAACTTAAATTAGTGTTCTATATAAGTAAAACAATTGTACACTATGGAGCCGATATTATGTTAACGGTGAGTGAATGTTGGTCGTTGGTGTAACAGGTAGAACACACAGCGAACTTTGAACGAATATCGATATACATTACAGTTCTAGACAATATTAACTTGCATCACCTAAATAGTGCTATATGGAAAGGTATTAGTAAAGTTAGACAAACAAACACTAACAAGTCTTCATTGTCGAGATTACACTAATTACACTAAATTACAGTAATTTAGATGAGAATGCCAACCACGAAAGTTTGTTTTGCATGAAGTAATATTAATAATATCAGCGAGGAAAATTCAAGTTAATAGTTTATATCAAGTGCTTCTTTTGAGGAAATCTTCTTAATATGATATGTTGTTGCTGCATGTTACTTCATTGTGGAAAATCTGCTCACTTGAAGACGGGTAAATGAAAAGTGTTCTTGGGTACTCAAATATGTGTCACTGCAATTAGTTATCATAAAATACTGACCGCAGTTTCAATATGTTTGAATCGAAAAATGATCAGACGAAGGAACGTTTATTATCGTCTACGATGACAATTTCTCAGTGATCGTAGAGTTGTTCATTTTGTTTACTGTCATTGTTGAACAATACCACCAGTGGTGGAACCCGAAATGACCCAGATAGTGAAATGGGGCGAGGCGGAGGTAGCGTATATATAAGTAGAACTGACCTGATTATATTACCAATTTGAACCTTTTAGACCGACTACTCAACTTCCGTTACACAAATGATGTTTAATAAACCATGCTGTTATGTATGTTGATAGCTTGACAAGTTGCTTGAAATTTATGACTTTTCAAGTTTATTTGTATTTTGGTTTATTTCTCTCATTCGAATTACAGGTGAGGCAATAATGCCTGCGTACCGTTACATCAAAGGACGCTGTCAAACAAAATACATCGACTACCTTTCCATGTAATTCTGAATGTCGGATCTAAGAGCGATATAAAGTTTTCTTCATTTAAGGTCTCGGAGTTTATGATTTTTGTTGTGAGTTAGCATATCTTACACAATCGGAACTCTGAGCTATTTTTTAAATAGGTCACTGTGTATATTTGTAAAAAGTCTCTTTCTCACAACCCATATTATTTATTAGAACAATAAAAGGATATTATGTTACCACTTTAAATACACTGTGAGAACTCCATGTGCATGGGTCAAAAATTTCTTCTCGTCCTTTTCATGAGTTGACCATCAGCCATACGAACATTGTACATACACATCTTACCAGATTAACATTTAAATAAGTCAAAATAGTCCATATAGTCACCGAAACCCGAGAGACGGGATTAAGATGACTAAGTAATCTAAAAAATGTAACTAATATAAATTACTTGCGTAACCCCTTACCTCCCAGAAGTCGGAAATGACTCTGCTGAATTAACTCGCAACCTAATTAACAACATATTTCACTGTGTCATGGATTAACCCGAGGCGGCAAACATGAAACGTAGCCTACTAATATAATTAACACTGTTGATCAACTTGTCTTGTTTCTAACATGATTGTTGAACTCAGTAACATTGGTAAGAAAAATTTTTGACAGTAGTTACTACTTGTTTATGGTAACACTGGGGTTTCATTGCCGTTGGTTGTTTTTATCTGTTTTTGAAAGGTATTGTAGTCATTTTTTCCAAAGGAGAAAATTTAGAATCCTGTTCATTAGATATTTATTTAAAAAAATACTTTTATATAAACGTTTCATCTCGATGAATGACATAAGGAATATGAAACAAAATGGTCTCAGGATTGTGTGTTCTGTAAAACGTATGATTTTGGTTCTCATCTGAATCATCTAAATACCTTTTGCTGTTAAGACTGTTTAATGTGCAACTAATGTATGAGATACTATACTATGTTAAGAAATATTAATGAACAATTATCGCTACGTTATGGTATGTTACATTTGCATGTCTTTCGTGTTTAGTCATTATATTGTAAAATGTATTACCCAAAAAATAGCTATATTATGTCTTTAAAGTTTCTGTAGTAATTACTTATTTTCGTGATACGCTGTATTATAAAGTACAAGAGACACTTCTATAAAGCTACAAATTTAGCATTATATGGTGTGATTACCTTCTGTACTAAGCTAAAGGATTAACTACAAAAATGAAGAACTATAAAGAAATACATGCCTGCTCTGACTTGCAGTAGAGTATATTATCCTTTAACCTCATGTCAAATGTCACTGTCTTCATGTTTAACCTGTAATCCTATATCGTGATTTGTATGATTAGCTAATGTATGCAATCAAACAGTTAAAGTTTGATCTCCTCGTTCTAAAGAATAGTATAGTAGAGATATAATTGAGTGTTTTGGAGTTATCCTTTGTAATAAAAAACTATTGAATTATACGCAGTTTTCTATAATCTATTTTGTGTTATCGTACATACAAACAAGAATTTTACTCAACGAACTACTGTGACTTTTTTTTTAAACTAAGCTTTTTATTAGGTCGATTTCCGACATCGTCTTAACTCTAATTCAGACTTATGCAGATTTTCTACGTGTAGTATGCTTGTATGTTGCTCTTGTTTGGTGCCATCACGGTGGACTGTTTTTATATATTAAAGGAATTGTTTGGTGGAAGAATTTGATACATTGTCCTTGTAGTTATTATGTTTCTCTTTCAAACCATGTAAAAATTGTCGCCATTCGACGTTTTCTTCTTGTAGAAATCTGGTTTTCAAATTCACCAGTTTCTCACCAAAAGTACCGTTTGTTCGAACGCTTCAATATGGTGATTGACGTAGTGCTTGCAAATAGGCAAAACAGGCGACTTGAAGTTAGCACTCCCATTTCCGCAGCAAATAAACTCACGTGTAAGCACATTGGATTGCCTAATATATATAACGTACATACTCGCGAACGTATATCCTACGATGCCCAGTTGGTGTACTTGTATAGCGTTGCACATAGTACACTCACACTGAAACCACATTTCATAAATTGTTCTTCGAAATCGCTGAAATAAAATTCACGGATCAAATAAACAGTAAAATGAAACTTGAACAGTATTAGTTACACCGAAAGAGCATAATGTAGCACCGAGAAGCTTAGGCTTCGCAGAACTGTCCGATTGTAAACGTTAGAGTAGCCTATACACGCGAACATTCTTCGCGCTGGAGCTGGATATCGTGATGCATAAACAACGAAGAGTCTGCTGTTAAAACTTATCTTGTGTTACACAAAGACCACGAAACCACCGATCTACTACATATATGGCGGCTTAAGGAGTTTTTGAAATCATATCTAATTTATAAGAAATTTCACCGGAAATTATGGAAGACATTTATCGGAATCGTTGTCAGAGCAGAATGTAGCACTGAGAAGCTTAGGCTTCGCAGAACTGTCCGATTGTCAACGTTTGAGTATAGCCTACATGCGAACATTCTTCGCATTGGAGCTGGATAGCACGATGTAAAGCCTAAACAACGAAGAGTCTGCCGTTAAAATTTACCTTGTGTTACACAAAGACCACGGAACCACCGATCTAGTACATGGCATGGCGGCTTAAGGAGTTTTCGAAAACATATCTAATTTCTAAGAAATTTCACCGGAAATTAAGGAAGAAATTTATCTGTATACAAACGCGGTTTTTGTTGTGATTACCGTAGAGGTACTGTGCGGAGGCTGGGTTATGACGCAATCTGCTATGGCAGAGCTGACGTCACGTATTGTACTGTTCAAATCATTTTTGAAATGTCTATCCATAACGATTAAAAAATCGTTTCTCTGTCAAACGCAACATTAGCGTTCTCATACTTTGACAACATGTTTGGAAAATTATTTACTATTTTTTTAAGCTAACTTCTTTGGGCCACCAGACAATCCTTTTACAACATTGATGATGAGGGTGCTTTAGTTGTGGGTTGCAATTCAGTAATGACGCAGGACGACTTGCATTTAAGTATAAATCAGCCTGAAATCTAGTCGGCAAATTGGGGCACGTCATTGCGAAACTAGTTTGGAATAACATACTTACATGCAATGAAAATTCAATACACTCCCATACATTTATACAGATGGTCGTTTACTAATCAAATCGTGTTGCTATTTGAGTAGCAGATTGCACCTTCACCCCTACTTACTTACACATTAGTTTCAATTAGTTTCTGTTTCAACCGCAATAAGTAAGTACTACCGCTAAATAAATGCAAGATGATTGTTTTTAATATGCAACTTTAGTTTATTGACAAAAGTCATTGAGAAAATCTTTACTTATGTTTTTCAAATGAAAGTACAAGCAAATAATAATTCAGATTTTTTCACTTTCACAGTAAAACATATAAATATTTGTAACTTAGTGATATGTTTAATATGTGCAAGAAACAAACGACAACACAGTTCCAAACCTAACCCCATCACCATCACCATCCTATATTTCAAAGATATGAGCTTGTTCAACATGATGATGAAGCAACAGTACAACAATCATTGCACTATGTGATCTGCAACGTGGATGAACTAATTACAAGCAAATGAAAAAAAAAATCTTAGTTACAGGGGCTTCCAATGAGTTCTCAATCATTTGATTCATCGAGCACATTCTTCGAATGACTAGTCACATCTGACAACTTTCAACTTCTTCGGAATTTAAAGTTGTTTAATGTTAGATAATTACATCAGTACAAGGCCTGACATGACTTTGTATTGGTAACATCTCGTCATAGATAACATGTCACATCCAGAAACAGAAGTGTGCAAAATATAATCAGATTCATTGTGCCACAGTAACGTAATAATCCGCTGTACCTAATTATAAGTACAAATTACCTCATCGGTTGATACAGAAGAGACACATTAGATGAAGTGTCATGTTGAAGGATACAAGTTACCAATTTTCCTACTACTCAAACCCGCAACACATAGATCTTCAATTTGCAATACAGGACGTGTATAAATGAGCAAATGATTAATTAAAATGTATAAGTATATGATATGACTAGTATTAACACCGAAGAGCTGGTGACTCGTTAGATAAAAGAATCTCAAATGACAAAAGTATTGTATGTATGTGATTTTCTAAGAAACAACAGGTTCCCATGTTTCATCGTTCTACGAAACAAAAATTTTAAAAATCAAATGTTCTTGAAAAAGTTGTTAACTAAACCTTCAGAATATTTTCTACGAAGAAGGAATCAAACTAAGTAAATATACAATGATTTGACTACACAAGAAATTTAGACTAAGAGATCAAATAATTTAGTCGTGCTTGAACATTTTATAGACATTTCTGCTAGATCTTTGAGGAATGGTTACTTGCAAAGTTCATTAGACCAGCAATCGAACAGAATGCTCCCTCTTAGATCGCAATTGACATAAAGAAAAAGAGAGAATACTTTGCACTTATGAACTTACAATGTTTACATGCTGATAATTAAATGGACATCATCGATAAATTCAATGGAAACTGATGAATGATAAAGATCGATATGTAAACAATAATCGATGTAACCTTGAAGGATAGGAACATATTAATGTAACCATATGATCAACAAGGAAACATTAACAAAACCAATTTATTTTTTAATATTAATCATATGTCGATACGCAGACGATACAAGAATATAAAGACAATACAAGAATACATGACAACAATTGAATGTAAATAAATAAAATGACAATTAAATAGACGGAGAAGCATCCTTAACAATATCCAGCAAAACAATGTTCTCTTTCAATTTAATACTGGATTCATTATATGTTGTGTCCTCCGGCTGAACTAGTCTGACACTTTATGAGATAGAAAATGAAGGAATCAATTGAAATTAGCCATAGGTTTGCCTTCCAAGCATACTCCATGATATTGTTGTTTCCCTAAAAACCACAATCACCAATTTTCACAAGGGGATCTTGATCCTACATCTACATGCAAGCACTTGGCCTTGTATTTGCGTACTATCACTTCTGTTTACCTTTACTTAACATTGCACAAAAAACAACTGCAGTCGACCACATATTACTGGCTTGGACGTATTAGTTTTTGTCTAAAGATTCTGGAGCAAAATCATTTAGCGGTTCCAGCTAATGGAATGGCAATTAATAAGTCAAGTTAATAGTCATCTATCGATTAGTTAATTACAATCGAGTGAAATGCTGGTATATGCTTGAGCACGCAAACTCTGGGGTATCTCACTTTACACAAATTTGTTTTCCCAAAGTTGAAATCAAACGCTCGAGAAGTTAGTTTGAAGAAAGAAAATAAGGCTTCCTGGTTTTATTAAAGCTGATACCTACGGAAAGGGGTATCGAGCTATTCGGTTGAACTATGGGAAAGTGGGGAACGGGAGGAGGGTTCGATAGAAGTATATCGCACAATAGCTCTTCGGACAAGATACAAGAGCTAAAACATTGGTCTCCGGTTAATTTTTTTTTTGTTACCATAAAATGATCGAAATAATTTAAAGCGATATATATGAGTAAGGAACAACAATACAGACATAATAATAACGGAATTAACACAATTTACAACCCACCTGGATTATCGACACATTTTCATTGAAATGAGTCTTCCACAAATTATGAATTTCTGAGGAGGTCGGTATGTTTTCTAGAAAGGATATACAGTTCACATTTATTTTTTTCCTATATACCTTTCCTCTGGCCCACAAAGTCTTCAGCACCATGTATTAAAACACATTAAATCTGTGATATGTTTGTAGAAGTTTATTCATGACATGTATCTCTATCTAATTTTTCATTTTCTATCGCATAAGGTTTCAGTACAGGTCAGTGTTTAGGTTAGACGGTTTAGTTAACAACACTTTTCAAGAACCTTTAATCTTGACAGTTTTTGTTTGATCGAACAATGAAACATGGGAAGCTATTGTTTCTTAGAAAATCACACACATACGAGACTTTTCTTTCATTTGAGATTCTTTTATCTTACGAGTCATCTGCTCTTCGGTGATATTACTAGTCATATACTTATACATTGTTAATAATTCTTTCCTCTATAAAGTCAGACAACCTAGTAATTGACGATTCGCGGTTCAACGTGTGTCTGAAACGATATACCTTGGTGTTTGCATTGATGACAAACTAACATTCATTAGTCATATTTCTAACATATTGCGAAGAGTTTACTACATTGTATCTATATTATTATATCTTTTCCCGTTTTTCAGGTTAGAGGTGAAGAAAAAAATATTTGTTACATCGATTCTGTCTCATTTAGTATACGCTGTCCCTGTGTGGTACCATTTCTTATTATCTCGTGATAAACAAAGAATGAGAGCTTTCTTAAAGTATTGTGCTATGATTTTTAAGTTGTTCTGTAAGAGCATTACTGATAATGTTAATGGTGCAGCTAAAGGTGAGTTTATTTGAATCACCAGTAATATTCATAAGGATAGTAAACACCCCCTTAATAAAGAACTCAACTCTCTTTGTCTACAAATTAACTATTATTTACGAAATCGTGCAATAAAACCAAAATAAAGGGTTCAAATTTAAAAAAAAAACACATTTATACAGAGCATCTATTATTATTCAAAATGGAATTTTAAATGATTTGATTTAATGTATCCTTTGTTATGTGTCTTTATCATTCCCAATTTAACTTAAATTTTCAAAACTGTTGATTGTGTTACTTACGTTTTAAGTGTCTTTATTCGCTTTCCGTAACTCATAACTTTGTATGCTCTCCTATTTATAAATTGTATTTAATGCTATTTATATTGGAATAAAGGAAACTGAAAACCTAAACTGGAATTTGGATCAGTCTGACCTAGAGTTAAAAGGATGTCGGAAATCGACCTAACAAATGCTTAGTTTAAAATACCAGTCACTGTTAGTCCGTGAGTAAAACTAATGTTTGTATGTACGATAACACAAATGAATTATAGAAAACTGCATGTTAGTGATGATGAATTCAATAATTTATCATTACCAAAGATAATTCAAAAACACTCCATTGTTTCTTTAATACAACGGGGAAAACAAGCTTTAACTGTTTGATTAAATACATTAGGTAAGCATACAAACCACGATATAGGATGACAGGTTCAACATGATGACAGTGACACTTGTCACGTGGTTAATGGATGTTTTACTCTATTGCAAGTCAGAGCAGGCCTGCATTTGGTCTGCGTAGACCATACCTTAGCTATCAACAGATTGTATGAGTTAAGTGTTATGGGGAAGTTGTACCTTCGATAACTGATTTCTCACCTCTCGTCGGCAAAGCGTAAAATACCATTCTGCCATCTCAACATGGGAAACACTTTATTGTGGTGTACCACAGGGAACAAAGTTGGGACCACTGATATTCGTTGGTATAATAAATAATGCTTTAGAAAAGGCTAGTTCCCACTGTTTTAAGTATGTCGATGATGTGAGCCTACCGCAGGTTCGACTGGCTACTCAGCCAAGCCAGATTGGTCAGGAAGTTCACAATCTTGATATATGGGCTACTAATAATCACCTCGAGCTCCATCCTTCGAAATTTAAGCTCCTGCTTTAAAAGGCAGCCTCCTATACTACATACGCTTATGACTGGCGGTAACTAACTTGAAGATGTGGTTGAGACCAATATTCTGGGACTGAGGGTACAGTCGGATCTGGGCTGGGAAACACAGGTCAACAACATGGTCTTTAAGGGCAGTCGTTGATTATATATACTAAATGGGTTGGGGTTCCCATCGAAGATTTGGTGTCGGTGTGTAAAGCTTATGTTCGCCCTGTTGTGGAATAGCTACTCCTGTGTGGCATGGTGGTATTACTGATGTTCAGGCCAACTGATTGAGCGTAACCAGAGATGAACATGTCGTTATAGCTGCCAACTACAATTCGTACACCAAGGCTTTGGAACTCACCGATCTCCAGTCGCTGGCAAATAGGCGAGTTGAACTTTGTTCCAATTTCTCCATTGGATGTACTAAGTCTGATAGATATGCCAAGCTGTTCCCTGCTACCCATAACATGCTTGGCATGTCCTAAAGAAACCCCAAACCCTATCAGGAAATTAAGTATAAGACAAACAGGTACGGAAATAGTGCAATACCATTTTGTTTATTTATACTTCTTCATTCTTCTGGTTAATCCAGTACGGAACCGCACAAAATACTGTTAAATTTGTAGCTTTATATAATTTAACTGTTTTTTTTTACTTTTTGTTCTGTGATACAGTGTGTTACGAAAAATATGTAATTACAAGAAAAAGACAGAGAATAGCTAGGTCCATCTTCATAAGGATAAAAAAAATTTAGAAGCGTATTATTACGTTATACTTTCTTTTACAATATAATCACTGACCACGAAATGCATGCAAATGTAACATACCATGACGTAGCGACCGTTGTTATTAACAATTCTTAACAGAGGAACTCCTACATTAGTTGTTCTTTAAACAATCTTTACATCAAAGCTATTCAGATGAACCAACAGCATACGTTGATTTTTCTACAACACATAATCGGAGACCATTTTGCTTCATATTCCTTATGTCATTTATCGAGATGAAGCGAATATATATAATGAGTAGCTCTTTCATGTACAGCATTCTGCGTTTTCACTTTTGGAGAAATAATAAAATTTCAAAAACAGATACAAAATGACCATAATATAACCCCAGTGTCACCATAAACAAAGTATTAACTACTGTCAAAATGAGTTCAACGAAAAGAAACAAGACAAGATAATTAGCACTGTTCACTATTTTAGTAGGCTACGTTTCATATTTGCTGCCGCGGGATTTATCCAAGAAACAGTAAAATGTCTTGTTAATAAGGTTGCGTGTTTACTCAGCGCAATGAGACTTGAAAAATATACACAGTTAACTGTTTAAAAATAGCTTATACGGTGCCAATTCTGTAAGATATGTTATTTTACATCAATAAACATCACAAACTCCTTCGTCAGGTCAATATTCCAAGACTTGAAATGAAGAAAAATTCATATCGCTCTTAAAGCCGACATTTTAGATGTGAAGATGGGAACCAATTCATTATCACATGGAAAAGTAATCGATGTAGTTTCTTTGACACCGTCTTTTGATGTAACAGCACGCAGGAAGTATTGCCTCACCTGTAATTCAAATGAGAGAAAAAACAATATAGTTCGCTTTCTAGAGAATAAACAAATAAACTTGAAAAGCCATCGATCTCAAGCAACTTGCAAGTCTGTCAAAATTGACAGGAAACAAAACCAACAACTTAACATCATTGGGAAATTGTCATCAAAGAAGATAATACAACGTTCGCCCGTGTGATAAATTTTCGATTCCAAACATATTGAAACTGCGGTCAGTATTTCATGAGAAATAATTTAATTGAGGCTGTTTGAGCAACCAAGATAGCACTCTTCATTCACTAGTCTTCAAGTTGAGCTGATTTTGCCCTTGTTTATCAGATAACATGCAACCATAACGTATAATATTACAAGGTTGTGTCCACCAAAAACCCATACATTTTAATTTGTTAAATGGTTCGAAGGTCTCTTCAAAAGAAACACTTAATATAAACTATTTTTACTACATTCTTAATGTTACATCATGCAAATAAAACTTTCGTGATTGGCATTTTCATATAAATGGCTGTAATTTAAAGTGTATTCTCGATAATCAAGAATTATAACTGTTGGTTTGTATGTTAACTTCACTAATAGTTTCTCCATGTGACACTATTATGGAGGATACAAGATTAATGTCGTTTAGAATTATATGTTAAAAGATATTCGTTCAAAGTTTGCTGAGTGTTTTCCATTTACAACAACGACCAGCATTCTTTCCATTAAAATAATATCGGATCCATAAAGTGCACTTCTGTTACTTAAAATAAGTTAGTTTATAATAATTACGGTATTAATTGACAGCTATGCAACAAGTTATGGCTTTCAATCGTAAACTAACAGTGATATTAAAATCTGAATATACAGAAGTTTATTACTGTTGATGAAGATGTGCTCAGATTTACTTAAAAACATACGATACTAATAACGTTAATGACGTACGTTTTCTAAACAAAGATCTAGAATATTGTTTCCCACTTTGTACTGAGAACAGCCTTACCTGAAACAATAACTATAATGGCCGCGTCTAACGTTACAATACCGATTGATATGTAATTTCCGTAGTCACTGGACACAGGAACAGCAGAGAACAGAACGTTGACAAAAATCACAGCGAGGGAAAAGAGCTGAAAGCAGGAAATATATATTTGGAAATAAAAGAACATAATTTACTTTAGATGTGCAAACTTGCTACCGTTTGTATTCTATTTATTCCTTTTGATAGGCAAGAAGCCGTTTTACTAGAAGCATATGTTACATGATCCTTAGACTTTGTAATCTCATGCAATACCCGAAAATCAGAAATGATTGAACTCGTCACAGCAGAAGCGGTCACGTGATCACTCAAAAGTGGTCATGGTAGGTCAAATGAGGGTAGTTTCAAATTCAACTTAACGATAACTACTTTCTATATCACTAACATAAATGGCGAATCCTATGTTGCTATAATAGACCCTAATATGGGAGTTCCGGGAGCAATTTTTGAACTGAAAATTAATCACTTGCATTTAAAGTTAGTTGCAGCTGCTGTTTTATCAATCATATAACTGAAGTGAAAGCAACTTTCGCCAACAGGACAAAGCCGATGTATTTACGAACAACGATTTTCATTCTTGAGTATAGGTATATAACACTATGGCATTAATGAGTAAACATAAGGCCATTGTTACAAGTACATCGCTTACTATTATGGACAAAACTCACCTGTAATCGTTGTTCAAAAGGGCTCTTCATTGGTGAAAACCTTACGTGGAGTGTGAGGAACAATACAGACACACCGATAGTAATTAACTTGGTCAGTGGATCATCCCATCCTAGTAATGTAATCAACATTGTCTGTGTAACCTTCCTGGCAAGTTCCAGAATTTCCCAAAACCAAAATCTCGGCTTGAAATTCTTACAGAGAAAGTTCAGCCACACGGGGATGGCATTAGTTTCTTCGTTATGCTCACTACTGCTAAATGCGATAGCCTTGCTTATTAAGTTATCTTCACTGTTGAGTAAGTGGTTTGTGTCTGGTTCTGAAATATGTTCGTTATCACGCTGTCTCTTAATATATTTGCTCAAAAAAAGTAAGAGCAATACAGGAAAAGATATAACATAGAGAAGAGTGGCAAGAAAAGCAAATATATGGTAATAGAGGAGATCACTACATACAATGTCATAATCAGCTCGAAGCAGAGTGATTGAAATATCGTTTCCTTTGAAAACCGCAAATGTATCGCAGGCACCAGGGTACAAACTGAATATGATGTCACAAGTTGCTGGATATGTCACAAACAAAATTAACACGACACACGTTGATAGTGCAGATCTCATTTGGGCAAGCCTAAGTTTTAGATTATGCGCATCGTAGCGTTTTCTGTACTTGAAATAGACTCTCAAAATTTGTTTACAAACAAACGATATCAGAATTACAACAAGTGGAAACAAGAGAGCGATTTTAAATTGGAGCTTAGGATCCAATGATAGCTTCTCGTGTAAGCAATGTGGTTTCACAATCAACCTCAATATGTTAAATTGAAGTACCGAAATCCATTCTCCAACAAAATGTAACACTCTAGCCCAAGTGACACTGTGAAATGTCTCGAATAGCTCACCAACAACCTGATAAAAACCTAGAACAATTTTGACTCTAGATGATACAATGTCTGCTATGGTTCTCCCATCTTCTGGACGATTCTGCTTCTTGCTATTCATGATCAGAAACACTAGGAATATGATGAAAATACAAACAGTCATACTGATTTCAAAAAAAACCCACACAATATTTGGACACGGAAGGCAAAACCCTAAGACAGAATGAAATTCCTTCACGCACTTACTACAGAGCCATCCTCTATAACCCACCGCGCATGAACCAGCTATTCCATCAACTTCATGACTGTTATTATTCACACAATTTTCAGGTCTTGAACAAGCAAATACTCTGGGAATCAATTGCTTATATTCAACGGTGGATTGATCATAATGTACATTTTCAGTTTGTAGATTCAGTACAAAATTAGAATATTCCATTAAACTTGCATTTGGAAAAGTCCAATTCCAATAATAGCCAGGTAAAAGAGCCTTGTAATCTTGAGAACAGTTCAGTCCTTCTTCTAGACATACTGAGCATTTCTCGAATCGATGTAAGCGAGTGTAGTTCTCTTTGCAGGGACAGGCTCGGTATCCAGCGAAAGTACTTTGTTTAGTTCCTTCTGGACACAATATGCACTGCATTGCTGACGAGCCATTTCCATTTTTAACAAAGCTACCGTTATGACAGTGACTGCACGAATTTGTTCCGATATCATCTTGATAAAATCCACCTATATGAGCAAAAGAAGGCTACTGATAAGTATAAACAATATATGTAATTCCAACGGAGGTTTAAGCTATGACATAATATAGTGTCATACTTTAATATGCTTCTATAGTCGACACCATGTACTTTTGTTCTCGTAGAAGTTGTTGACCTAAATGATTATATACCTCATTTGTAATTAAATAAGACCCAGTTTGCAGCATTTGACCTTTAAACATCAATTTTGTTTTGGCGGAGGACCAATATACCACCCCCTTGTGAATTTGTTTCAGCGGCCCGAGGTTACACCTGTTCTTTGTTAAGTCGGTCATTCCCCTCTAATGATTCCAGTCGGAGAGTGTATATCCCCCTCTTTTTTTGGGAAAGCCTGTACACGCTACTGCTATACTTAATCAGTTCATTAAGACCTCACTCACCTGCAGGACAAGGAGTACATTGACCACTTTCGTTGCCATAGCTACCAGGTGTACATGGTTGACATATAACTGTTGTAGAGTTCCGTGTGCAGTTAAAGCCTTGGTATCTTAGGACATCATAGAATGTATATCTATACGTCTTATACTTCAGTGTAGGGACAAAACTGCTGGTGACGCATTCACTTTTGAAGAAAAAAAAGTTCAAATTTGCCATGGATCGTGTAATGAGGACTGTATGCTTTAGCTGATATTTTGTAGACTGTTTGGATATACACCGATATTCACGAACAACCACGCCATTTTTTACAAATATATATGTAACATTTTCAGGAATATCTAGCTCTCACGCAGCGAATTACATGTAGACAAATATATAACGGAAAGAGGAGTAACAGTTTATGTATCTTAGATTCCTGATTACACGTCTGCCTCGCTCCCATTTGGTGATAAGCAGAACATTTTATTTTAAACGTCATGAAAAATTTCCTCCCCAGTTGTTTTGGCTTTGTTTATTTTAATACCTGTTTATACTTCTGTTTGACATCGGCAGAGACTTTAGGTTACCACAGCTAAGCAGTCTGTACGGAATAATAATGATGCAAACATATTTTCTGTGAGTTATTATCTGTTATTGTTGAATCTTGAAGGACCAAGTAATGTATAGACAATGTTGCTATCATGTATTGCCAAAGCTATTTCCGTGAGATTATACTCCGTTGTGGTATGAAACACTATATTTTTATATTTATAGATTGATATTTTATGATTTACGTTTGATCGGTATTGGAGAATGAACGCATTATTCAAAGAAACGAGGACATTTAACATAAATTTTAAAGTGTAACAAAGCAACATAAATCTTCCGAACACACATTTCTATTTACAGGCTAAGGGACAAGGGAGATCAAATATGTTAATATATGACATGGCTGTGAAAATAAACAATGGCTTAGATAGATTGAACAAAAGTTACAATGTTTTAATGGATGTAAAAGAAACGCCACTTCTTAACTTACAGTGTCACGTGACTGGGCATACTTTCGAGAGCATTCGCTGAGATGTATTCAAGAGGGTTTTTGTAAAGATGTCTTTGATGGTCAAAAACACAGAAAGAGAAATGACGCAAAGCTAACAAAATTAAACATATTTGCATGGTTTCTGACTATTCGGATGAAAAAGAGAAAAAAACAATGAAACATCAGTCTACAATTTTGTACATCCTATTCATTTACGAAATTTACTGTTGTCATTATGATCAGCATAAGGAGGATGGTGGATAGGTTAAATGATGTGGCCATTCCCTCTGATTGTCATTCGGGGGAAATGTCCAATCGGAAATTTTTTTAATTCAGCTGGTAAAATTAGACGATTGATATGGGTGCACACTCCACTTTTTTTGCAGCCTTTTACAGAGTACGGTATTTAATTACACTACCTGACATTCAGAGATATTGATATAGGCTAGACTATTACCTATGTGAAAGTCGGTTATAGCCGGTGCCGTTCAATGCCCTCATATAAAGGTTCAATCCCCTCCAGAACTCAGTCGCGGAATGTTGAATTTGCTTCCCTCTCCCTCCCATTCATCCCCCAATCCCCTTCCCACCCCCTTTACCACAATATTTCAAAATCAAGAACGATGACAACTTGATAAACAACAATTAACATTCTGCTGGTACTCACAGAGAGGTTTTCGTTCTCGTCTTCTTTAATCTTCTCGTGAATAAACTGTTGTTGAGTTTTGTGATTTTGTTGTTAAAGAGGTAGCTTTGAAATAAAATGAAAGTTTGTTTATTGTCGTTTATCTATGTTCTCATGACGGGAAAAGGAAAAGAGAATAAAAATAACTTGTTTGAATTGATTTATGAATACAACAAAGTTCTGACTTACATGTTTTTAATAGTCATGTCTGCAAAAGTATTCTTCTCCACTTCACTGATTTTGTTGTTATTGAGAAATCTTAAACCGAAAGTAGGATACAAGTGTTAAACGGATTGATAGGTTACGTATAATATGAGACTATAAGCCAAAACACACACCAAAAAAATACACCTGGCCATCTACAAATAGTAAGGTATGTTACTCACATATTGCGTAGTTTACTTAATCCATGGAATAATCCATTTCGTACACGGTTGAGGTTATTCCGTTGCAAGAGCAGGAACTGCGCACCGTGTTTCGTATGGCTAGAATTGAACAGCCCGAACGGTATTTTTGTTAAACTGTTGTTTGCAAGATCTCTGTAGCGTATGATAGAATAGCAAGTACAGAGAAAAGGAGCTTTAACATGTGTAAGAGGAAAATAACGACTGATAAATAAGACAAATGAGCAAGAAAATAGATCAACAAATCTATGTGTCAAAACAAACGACTGATAAATTCAAGGGAGTAGGATTTGAATGTGTACCATCTGATTTGGCTTTATCTAAAACCTCTCACTCCACAATGAGAATATGCGACAAACACAAGGAATTAATGTAAAAGTACATACAAACATTCTTAATCTTATTTTCGTTGAAATATATTGACATTTCTTTATGAAATTGGCACACTGTTACCAATGTCGGTGGTAAAAGGGGAAAATACTACCTTTCTTTAACATTGTATTACATTCAATAAAAGGTGCGTAGGATGTTCTTTGGTTAAGAGGAGAGCTATAAAATGTTTTTTCTGGTTCTTATACACCTAAGAAGCTGGACTATGGAACTTTAAACTCTCTGGTAGAACATACATCTGCATGAAATGTTCAAAACTTCACTACTTACTGCTTTCTTTATAAAACATATACTTACAGATTACTATTTAGAATTATGAAAATTATTCACATGCAATAACTGAGGGTTATATTACTAAAGAGATTTGCCGGCAGTTGACGAATGCTGTTTCCTGAGAGTGACCTGCAAGAGATGTTTTGGGAAAAAGTTTCATTATCTTTGTTTTTTGTACAACAATTTTACAAGTTTGCCATTCGCTAAGATTACAATTGATTTGTGAATATATTTGTAGTGACCCGGTTTACCCGACTATGACACGGACCATACGTTACATGACATTTGAACATCATTGTAATAAGTAAAGTGGAATTTAAATACCGTCGTAAACTTGTATATATGATGTGAAGATTTGAATGAGATGAAGCACTTTCTGTGTGATAGTCTATTTTCATAATATCACCACACGTAGCAGTTAATATAAAGTTTGTTTTGTCATCGGCCAAACTTAGAAAAAATTGTATGATCAATGATATAAATATTCAGCACATTAACAGGAAATATAACATTTTGTTTTGGAAACAGTTTTTTGTTCCTGCCTTTTACACAACATTTGTAGAATTTATCATTCGCTACGATTAAAAGTAATTTGTGACAAAATTTGTTGTGACCGGTTTATCCGGATATGACCCGGAATTCAACACCATACGTTATATGGCACTTGGAAATCTTTGTATGAAAGTACCGTGAAATGAAAATATTTTCCTAAATTTGTATGAATGATTTGAAGAATTCAATGAAATGAAGCAGTTTCTATGTTATGGTCTATTTTCATATTATCACCACACTTAGCGGGTAATATAAAATGTTGTTAATCATCAACAAACTAAGAAACCATATTCATGGTATAGCATAGATATAAGTTTATCACTTGAAAGCAACGCAATCATATAAAATCACTACTATTTCATACACTATAAAGAAAAACCAGCCCAGCTTTACTTCACATGAACAAGATCAATAGACCTTCAGCTGAAAAATGCTACTCACAAGAAAGAAACTTTGTGTAGTCCGTTAAAGAAGCGTTGATGAACGTGATGTAATTTATTGTTAGCAAGAATGCTGAGGAGAACGAAATAACATTTAAAAGTAATCACAAAGGGTTTAGACATTGTCCTGTAGATATTGGGATTAATAACGGCAACAGTATCAGAAAGAGACGAGTTGCTACTCTTAAATCTGTGGAAGGTTCTCCAAAGTATCACATACCACTGTATCAATTTACCATCATATCCAAAGTCATTGGTCAGCCGTCAACTGTGAAAATTGTGGCAAAACAAGGTACTAGTTATTGCAGAAACATTTGGGAATGGGATGACCTTTTCAATCAACATTGCTTGGAATAGTAATTAATGTATCTTTACGTCACAAAACGTCTTCAAAAGTTCGTATGGCTCGACAAATGAAAGATCTCGCTCAGCTTAATCAATTTACGTTGCGAGTATGATGAGTGTTATTCCATTTGTTTTGCTTTACATATTTTTCAAACATTAAAGTTGTCCACTTCAGTCGGTTTATTTATACTGTGTCTTTCTGTTATACATTAGTGATATTTATGTTAAGTATGTGAATCCGCAAGATACTGAGTAACACTTGATATATTTACTCTAATGTCTAAGCGCTTTGCGCTATACGCACTGGAGCTTGCTGAGAAAGTTGTATGCCTGTAATTTCATGAGAACAAAGTTTCGTAAAAGTCAAGAGAACTCAGTTAACAGAGTCGCCTCTAGCCAGTTAACCGTTAAGACAAAAGGCAAAAGAACGAAGTGAAAACTACAAGATGTGTTGCACGTGCCGAAACTGTCTTTAACCTGCTCAGAGTATCAAAAGCAACATAATCGTGTAAGATGACCAGATTCACTGACGCTGGTTGTGAACAATTGGATGGAAAACAAAAATTTGTTTTTGAGGCAACTACGGTAAAAAACTTTTACTATCTAGATTGTCACGCCTATCATCAAATGATGAAAAAAGCTAAGAATGAACGTCAGATGACAAAGTAAAATAACCTGGCCCCGTTGCTTTAGTTACCTGCAGGGGGCACTATATCTGCAAAAGTTAGCCAAGGACAACTTGGTTCATTGTTTTCAACAACGGTTCATCAATAGACATTGATTTCTGCGAGCCATGTGCAGAAGGAAACCACCACTAGTGTCAGTTTCCAACCAACACTGGTAAATGGACAGGGTAGCCACTTGGTTTGCTACATGTGTGTGGTAAGATGAATATCCAGTCTGTGAGCGGAGCTAAATATTTGCTGATTTTTATTGATGACAGCACTCAATATGTGTTGGTGTGGGTCGTCACAAACCGAAAGTCCTACGCTCGGACAATGGAGGTGAATACACCTGCAAACAGATCGACCTAATTGTACTAACAACACCTGAGCAAAATGGTGCTGCTGAACGGATGAATCGCACGATGGTTGAGACAGTGACATCAATGTTGGCCGACTCAAAACTGCCACAAAAACTTTAGGCAGAAGCCTTGCCAACTACTGCTTACTTGAGAAACCGAAGTCCAACAAAAGCAGTTGAAGGAATGACACCAATTAAGCTCATGTAGCCAAAGATGAGAGAGAGAGACAGAAACTTGACTCAAGGCCAAGGAAGGGTATTCATCGGGACTGTAGAACAGAGACAAATGGATATCGGCTGTATGATCCTCAACGTCCGGAGTTTTGCAGTCGAAGCATTATGTTAGTTTGTCATGAAGGACATGACCAACTTTTCCTCTGTTCCCCCACTCCTCCTCCCCTTGTTCCCCCCTTTCACTCCTCTTCTCATAGCTCTCTTCCACCCTTTTTCTCCACATCTTTCTGTCTTTATCCTTCTACAGTTTATTCCCTACCCCTTCCCTTAATCCTCTCTTTGTCCCTTTACTGTTTATTTCCTACTTCTCCTCTTCCCCTGTTGGTAACATTCTTTCTTCTCTCCATCCCTTGTCTGGTAATTCCCTTACCTCTATCTCTTTTTGTTCACCATGCCCGTTAACCTGTGTGTATTCTGTGCGTGTTTTTGTCCCTTCTGTTACTGTTACTTGTCATTTAGCCTTTGAAGAAGATCCTGATGGATCGAAACGTCAGGCCAACTTTCTGGTACACACTCTCCTACACAGGCTCTTTAGTGGATAAGCAGTTTGCTAACAGTTTTATTTTACTTTGAAATATTATGTTCAATGAATTAAGCTGTGTGGTCGCAAAGGAACCCGATCAGTGCGACGAAAAAGCGATACGTATCTATCGATTCTTCCATTGAAAAAGAACCAGTTGCTGATGATGTAGACTCACAGTTACGACAATCAGAAGGGAAAAAGGACAACGTAGTCGTTATGGGGAATGGGTTACCCTTGCAGACGATATGTTGAATGAGCCAATTACTTTAACAGAAGCCCAAATGAGTCTAATTGACAGAGTACCATGGCAAAGGAGATCAAATCTCTATATGACAACGATATCTGGAAATTGGTGGAGTCGATATAAATGGATCGAAAGGGAGTTGGCAGCAAGTGGTTCTTCTAAGTCAAGGCTGGTGAATGGTACAAAGCTCGACTCGAGGCACAACGGATCTCTCAGAAGTTTGGAATCATTTATGACGAAAACCTTTCCCCAGTGATTAGGTTTGAATCAGTTCAAACTGTCATAGCTTAGCATTGCAGAATTAAATGAAGCTGCATTAGAGGTGACTTCTTAAAAAGCCAATCTAACCTAGCAGCACTTAACTGCCATCAACGCATGATGTGTTATCCTAAAGGTACCTAAAATGTGGCCCAATATAGAGAAAAGATGGCTCAAAAGACTTTGTTGGATTCTCAGATGATTACTGGACAGGAGATATGGAATACTGAAAGTCACCCTCAGGTTATTTGTTCCAAATGACCAGAACTGCAGTCAGTTGAAAGAGCAAAACGAAACCGAAACCATTACATTGGCAAATGCCGCACAAGGAGCAGTCTTGTTGCGGAGATTGAACACCCATTAACTAAGTGAACCTACCTCTGCTACCGTCATCTTTGAAGATAACCAGACTTCTATTCACAAAGCGAAATATCCGCAGATTTATTGAAGAGTCAAGCACATACACATTGAATACCATTTTATCCGCCAACAAGTTCAAAGCGGAAATTTGAAACTTGAGTAATGCAGAACGGAGGAGATGGTGACGTATATGCTCACAAAAGTGTTACATGGGAAAATGTAAGCAACTGAGAGAGAATACTGGGGTCAAAGAATTGACGGACATTCCGCCTGAAGGTGTGCTAAAATATTAAAGTCGTCCACTTTTGTCGGACTGTAGTTATACTGTATCTTTGTGTAATGCGTTAGTATTATTTTTGTTTAAGTATTTAACCTTCTGGAAAACAATGTTGCCCTTTGCCACTAATATACTCCAATAGCATAGTGCTGTGCTTTAAACGTACTGTAGACTGCTGTTTTTTTGGTAATGCATGTAATTTCATGAGAACTATGTTCTGCAAAAATGAAAGAGATCTCAGTTAAAAGAGCCGTCTCTAGCCAGTTTACCACTAAGATCCAATGCCTCGACAACACGTATCTGTTTAGTCCAACTCGACTGAAACAAAATTACATCACAAAACTTACAGGTTTGATATGTTCGGCGTCGACTCGAAAAATCCAAGGGGTATGTCAGTTAGTAAGTTATCTGATAAGTATCTGTATTGAAATAGAGAAAACTAATTTAATGGGATTTTATCGCAAGAGCAAGAGCTCAGCAGATAATAAGAAATCAAATCCCACATGTTAGTGTCAGTATAGCAAATGTAAGATTAACGTACGTCTTATGGCAGCACATACTATCACCAGGGCCTGACAGGTAATAATAAAAAGGAACAAGTACGATAATACAATTTCATATCACAAAACAAGGTAAGTGCTTAACAAGTGCCCAAATGAAACAAATGTCTAATGCACTATAAAGTCAATTGAAATTGCCAGTACCAGAGATAAATTATTGTTAAGTAAAACATTGCTTTGAACAATATTATATCTGTGTGTTGGCAAATGGAAAACCTATTTATGCGTTGAAAAGCATGACCTTTATATTACATAATAATAAGATGAAAGCGCTTTTTTAAGATCATTTATGTTTTGCAATGTGATTGAACAACTTTTAATAGGAAGCCTTAATTGCTTTGTTTTTCTTGATGGATCTAGTCAATTATTGACTAAACGATGTCTTATAGTGGTTATATAGTGTAAGTAAAATAAGAATACTCTTTTGCAACTTACAGTCGTTCCATTTTGGTCTTATTTGACAACAAGGCCGTTGGTAAAGTTTCGAGTCGGTTTCCTGACAAGTCTCTGAATGATACAAAGCAGACTGATGTATGTAAACCTTAATAAGGTCCCAATGATCCAGATCTTCAATATATTTAATATATAGATGAACAACAGTTTTTCAAACATACGTTTTCTTTTAAAGCTCCCTCTTGATCAATCGAAGTTTTTATCAAGAAAGCTGCATTCCATATGCGGAAGTTTGGATATATAGATACATATATAGATACATATATAGATACATATATAGATAGATAGTGATAGATAGTGATAGATAGTGATAGATAGTGATAGATGGTGATAGATGGTGATAGATGGTGATAGATGGTGATAGATGGTGATAGATGGTGATAGATGGTGATAGATGGTGATAGATGGTGATAGATGGTGATAGATGGTGATAGATGGTGATAGATGGTGATAGATGGTGATAGATGGTGATAGATGGTGATAGATGGTGATAGATGGTTATAGATGGTGATATATGGTGATAGATGGTGATAGATAGTGATAGATAGTGATAGATAGTGATAGATAGTGATAGATAGTGATAGGTTAAGATAGGTTAAGATAGATTAAGATAGATTAAGATAGATTAAGATAGATTAAGATAGGTTTAGATAGATTAAGATAGGTTTAGATAGGTTTAGATAGATTAAGATAGATTAAGATAGGTTAAGATAGGTTAAGATAGATATATATATATATATATATATATATAAATATATATATAGATATACTACATTATATCTTTTCACATGCATGTCTTAATTAACTTTAATATCATCAGTATATACGAATCTTGTCATCATTTTGGAGTCCATCACGGCTACATTATTCACTTCAGACGTTTATGGCAAGCCAATTGCACAATAAATCAAAAAACATGGTTTATCTGTCGAAAAACCATGTTTATCGACCGATAAACCATGTTTTTCGATCGAAAAACCCTCTTTATCGACCGATAAACCATGTCTATCGCCAATTACCATGTTTATTGCCGATAAACCATGTTTTTCGCGTAAAAACATAGCTACGGTCCCGCACAATCCTCACATGGACAAGTGCGGAATAATAATCGGCAACGCATAGGCTTAGTACACCGTCATCGATCTGACACCGATCTCACGACACAAGCTAAATCCGCTACTTCAGCAATCACCATGGAGGTTATATAACCATCGGTAAGTTCGAGTGTCGATTATTGTTAACATGGCGTGAACAAGTGCAAGAGTTTGTTCTAAATCTTGTTCGCAACAGAGCGGGGTCGTCACGCCCCATTTCCCCTGCATCCCACTGCCCAAAAGTTGAGGTACCCACTGGAAGTTTTGGGGGAAGGGGGAGGGTCGCCCGCCCTGTTTTTTTGTTGTTGCTATTATTACTGTATGAATACTGGATCTTTTTCCGATTATGATAAATGGACTTTTTTGCTATTATGAACATCGAACCTTTTTCCAATTATAAAAAACGGACCTCTTTTGCTATAATGAATATCGAACTTTTTTTCCGATCATGAATAACCGACCTTTTTTGCTATTATGAACATCGAACCCTTTTTTCGATTATGAATAACGGACCTTTTGAACAATGACCCCTTTTTTTTTATGAATAACGAACTTTGTTCCCGATTATGGATATCGAACCTTTTTCGAAAAAATGCACGTTATGAATAAAGAACCTTATGAACAATGACCCTTATGACTAATAGTCCTTATGAATTTCGGGCTGACCCATGAGTTGAATATCAATTGACATGTTTCAAACATAATTTTATAGAATGTCAATCGATACCACAGAATATATGCTGTGTCTGGGTAGGCCCGGGCAGGGTGAAATTTCAGGGCGGTGAAGGTGAATATTCCCTAAGAAAAAGTGTTGTTATAGAGGGAAAATTTCCGGCAGTGTTACACCTGGAATTCTTGGCCTAGGGCTAAGTAGTGGTATTGCTACTGATCTTTCAGGAGCTCTGGGGGTAAAAGAGTCGTCAAAGTTTCCCAAATACAGGGCGAATCTTTGATAGTGTATGGGCCTATAGTAACGTATTGTAACCTATAGTAAGTAATTGCTACAGGCCCCTAGTCTGAACAGTGAAACGTTTACTCAGTCGGAGACAGAACCTATGTTCAAGCCAAAATATAATTAGCAACAATATGATTAACCATAACACGATAGCCTTACTCAGCTGTTAGCCTTCAATGGAGACTTAAAGATCTTCTTTATTGGTCCCAATTATAGCACACTATAGCTAGGAAAGTTTTGTAATTACGTAATCGACCTGCCACGGTCGTAAATCAACCTTTAAAGTTCTAGACTGTACAATTAGCCCGCATAGCTTCTCAACATCATTAGGTTCTTTGAGTAAACACTGTGTAGAATTATGTTCATGTCTACAGTGTAGTTAATCATACAGAGTTCACACAAAGACCCTCATACAAGAAACAATATGTGACAGGCGTTGCAAACTAATTGGTAAAAAGAGGTCATTTTACGACCAAAGCAGGTCGATTACGTAATCTCAAGAAACTTTTCCACGATAGCGTGCTATAGTTGTGTCTATACAGAAGACCTTTAAAGTCATAGGAAGTAGCCATAGAGTATAATAGGAACTCCTTTTTACTCTATTGAATAGCCTAACTGCATAATATAACGACTTACAATAGTCCAATGGCTAAGAGAAGTCAAAACTACAGTTGACAATTCCGCAGTAAGCTGGAAAGTCTGTGTATGAAATTGTCAACAGAGGGTCTTTATTCGGCAAAGGCGCCATCGCAGAATTATCAGGAGATACAACCCTGAGCACACCATGAACAGGAACAGAGGCTATATTTCGTTGTTCCTAATTATGGATAGGGCCGGGACCTAACGAAGTTTGGGTATGGCGCGCCCACATGCGGCTTCGGAACCAAAGATTTATCATATATATATATACTAATATAACATGTACTGTTTTTGGAAGTAGTAGCGGTAAATTTTCATCAGTCGCCAAATATAAACCATGATTTATCGGCAAAAACTATGCTTATCGGTCGATAGACATGGTTTATTGCCGATAAACATGTATTTTCGGCAAAAAACATGGTTTATCGGTCGATAAACTTGGATAATCGAAAAAAACTTGGAATATCTAATGAAAATCCATGTTTATCGTTCGATAAACCATTTTTCTCAGAAAAACCATGTTTATCTGCCGATAATCATGGTTTTCGGGTGACAAACCATTTTTATTCGGTTAATAAACATGGTTATTCGGTCGATAAACATGGTTATTCGGTCGATAAACATGGTTTTTTATTAGATATTCCAAGTTTTCTTTCGACTGATAAACATGGTTCATTGGTCGATAAACATGGTTTTCCGACCACAAATCCAACTCCAAAAAGCATTTGGCTTGGCATAGACGTCCCACTCGGTTGTCTCTTTGACTCGGCCCCGAGGCAAAATATATGCACTCCCTATGCTGTATATATATATATATATATAGATATATATATATATAGATACATATAGATACATATACGGATGGACGAATGGATGGATGGATAGATAGACAGATATTGTTTACTTGTTGTTATTACAAAGACGTATCTCCCGAAGCCTACAGATGTATAACAGAGGGCTCAGTAGTTTATATTTATAACCAGCATTTATGCTCGTGTATTTTAATCATCCCAAGTTATAATTATATTCATCATTGAGTTTGTATACCAAGATTTAATAAAAAAGGAACTTTAGATAGATAGAGAGATATATAGAGAGAGATAGAGAGAGATATAGATAGAGATATAGATAGATAGATGGATGGATGGATGGACAGACGGACGGACGGATCGACGGACGGACGGACGGACGGACGGACGGACGGACGGACGGACGGACGGACGGACGGACGGACGGACGGACGGACGGACGGACGGACGGACGGACGGACGGACGGACGGACGGACGGACGGACGGACGGACGGACGGACGGACAGACAGACAGACAGATAGATAGATAGATAGAGAGAGTTGTAGATAGATATATATAGATATACATTGATATACATAGATAGAGATAGACGGACAGACAGACAAACAGACAGACAAATAGATAGGTGGAGAGAGAGATAGATAGATAGACAGACAGAGAGAGACAGACAAACATACACACAGATAGACATATAGGTAGATAGGGAGAGATATAAAGAGAGATATAAAGAGATATATAGATAGAAAGATAGATATAGATAGACATAGATAGATTTAGAGAGATATAGATAGATATAGACAGATAGACAGACAGACAGACAGACAGACAGACAGGTAGGTAGATATATATGTAGGTAGGTAAATGTGTAGGTAGGTGGGTAGGTACTTTACTTTCTTGTCTGGCTTTACCTGTAGTATTCTGTTGTAAAAAACTGTAATCACTCTATTTTTTCATCGATTTTAAAATGAAACACTGTTAAATAAAAAAATTAAAATATCGAGACTGATTTATAATACATTTCCAAATATGTTGATACATAACCCCATTTGTCATCAAACGTAACCCCACAACGAAACACTATTTTTAATTTAAAGAGTATGTTTAAAGTGAAGATTTAACTTACACATAACGAAGATTTGGTTTATTCCAAAACAGCTCCCTTGGTATTTTTTGGATTAAGTTATGGGATATAATTCTGACAGAAGAAAAGACAAAAGTAAGTAATAGAAGTTTCTGCATTACAGTGATTATCAAACATGTCAGAATGTGCACATCTAGTACATAAAAGAGTTTACCTACACATGTTTCACGTGTTCAACTTAACATAAACCTTCTGGTACTTCTTCGAGAATAAGGAATTTTTAAATCAATTGAGTAATTATAAAGAAACAAAGATATTGGGTCGTTGCTTGTGATATTGTATTTGATGAAGGTGGGACAGAGGCAGGGTCGCCATGCATTTTTGTGTTTTTTGCATTTTGAAGGGGATATTAGTACTGTAGAGTGTGTGTTTTTTTTTTTGTAACTCCATTTTTGTTTCTGTGTATGTTACATTAGGGTTTTTTGACCAAACGATTTATCTTTTGCTGGAGTGTACAAACAAGAACTAAGAATACTATAAAATCATATGGCATTGCTACTGCCATACATCATTTTGATCTGTAAAACACTGCCTTGAACATTGCGATATATGTGTGTGTCGGCAGATGGCATGCCGTTTTGTGCGATTAAGATCATGACATTTGTATTATATGTTAATTAACTGAAAGTTGAAAGCATTTTTATTTTATAAAATATGAAATACTAACTTCTCTGTGAGTGCAAATGTGACCGCCTTATAATGTTTATGCAGTGATTGAACAACTTTTACAAGGAAGCCTGTATGTTGTGTTGTCTTATTGGATCTAGTCAATTATGTACTTAACGATGTCTTAAAATGGTTATATAGTATAAGTAAAAGTAAAAGAAAAATACTGTTTTTTCAACTTACAGTCTACCCATTTTGGTATTATTTGCAAGCAAGACCTCTGATAAAGCCTCGATTCGGTTTCTTGACAAGTCTCTGGAAGAAACATCCGATAGGAATACTAATGTTCTACAATCATACATTAAAAAGCAGAATGGTGTATGTATACCGTCAAAAGATACCAACGATCCATGTCTTTAATATATTATTGATCGAACATGAAGAACAATTTGTAGAAAATCCGTCTTTTAAGGGCAACGAATTCATTTAGAGCTCTTTTCTCTCAGTCAAAAGTTATACCAGGAGAGCGACGTTACACGCATACATTTATTTTTGGATCCTGTCCGTGGATGAAAAGTGCTTAAAGCCTTTTTTTGAAATATTTATTAGTTTCATAAGAAAACTATGTGAATTTATTGTGAAAACTATGTGAATACTATTGAATGTAAGGAATTTTTTATACACTTACATATTTGAAATGTCCCAATTCTCGGAGAATAGTCCAGCAGGGATTTCTCTGATCGAGTTATGTAACACATCTTTACATTAATTAATAAAACAAAACTTTTTGAACTCATCAGGCGAAGGTAGGAATCGCATCCCGGACCGTGTCAAAGACCGAAGTCTGTACCACTCAACCACAGTGATTTTATTGGTATGTGAAAGCGCATAAACTGGCTATGTACCGTTTCATATACCTCATAAAACGTCTACTTTTGCATGTTCGTCAACAAATATTTAAATTTTGCGGTAAAAAGGGGAAGTGTAAATCACGCTGAGTAAAGCCTGATAATATATTACGTTAGCAAAGCTTGCGAGTGTAACCGATAACCGACTTGAAAAACAATATATTTAAAACTCAATAGTGGTAGGATTGTGCACTATTTTCATTAGTTCCAAAAATAAGAGATACTAACATTTTTGGTCGTTCTTATTGCCATGCGGTTTGACTTGCCACAATGTTATGTAGCAACATAGAATAAATTAATAACTTATCCATAACTGAAGCGCTAGTTTCAATGAAGTTTCAATGATTTCATTAAACCGGAACCGGAAGGATACGTAAGAACGTAAGATATACTCTGTTTGTAGAGCGTGAATTAGTTCAGGGAGGTTTTTGTGTAATCTCCCCTGTAAGCCGATAGTTTGTTAGAAAAGTCATACAAGGTATATCTTGGCACAAAAGCAACTACTTGATCCCCATTAACCCATAGATCTTGAAACTGTGACCGTGATGTCATATTGCGGATATATAGTATATGTCCATCATACTTTCCTACCTGACTTTACATGTAGGATTATTTCTACAAATACTATAATGACTCTCTAGAATTGTTCACTTCTCTTTGAAAGATGTTATATCGTTAATTAACATAAAATGTCATCAAACGGAAAGTTGCTTCGAAATAAGTGTAAACGTAACACATTTCGAAATTGCATTTTTTTCCATCTCCTTCATATTTAAAATTTACAGTAATGGTATCAATCTGAAAGACATATTAAGCAATGTAATCGAGGTTCACGTTGTAATTGCGTACATAGATGCCAGGTTGACTGTCCATTGGAATGTTCCAGGTGGTATGCCAGTGAGTATGTTGCGCGATATATTTCTGTCAGTAATAAAATATTATAAAGCAATTATTATTTCACAAAGAATGTGACGAATTATGTTTGGTAGAGCGTGAATTTGTTTTTGTGACATGTTTAGTCTCCATTATAAAGCTGATAATTTGTAGAAAAGTCATACAATAAATTACCTGTCACAAAAAGCAACAACTTGATCCACTCTAAACCCTAGTTATTGAAACCGTAACCGTGAGATCATAATGCGGATATAAATTATATATATATATATTATTATATATATTATAAATATGTATATCATACTTAATTCCCTTGTTTTAACAATGTAGTATTCTGTAGTCATATACTGTAATTACTCTCTAAAATTTGCAGCGATGTTTCACTTCTCTTTGGAAGCTGTTAAATCGTTAATTAACATAAAATTAGGCCAAACGAAAAGTTGCTTCGGAATAAGTGTAAACGTATCATATTTCGAAATTATAGTCTCATATGTTATTTTTGTCTCCTTCATATTAAAGATTATTGACATTGTAAAAACCTAATATAATATTAAGAAATGTAATAAGTGGTTCCTTTGGTGATTGCGTACAAACATGTCAGGTTGATTGTCCATTGGAACGTTCCAGGTGGTATGCCAGTGAGTCTATTACTCGATAAATCTCTGTCAAAAATATTAAATATCAAAAAGCAATTAATAATTCACAGTGAATGTGAGCAATATCTGATATTGTCATGGCTTCTTCATTGGATGCCACAATTGTAGTTTGTGCATATATTCAAATAAAAATATCATTGTTATCAGTGGAGTGCCGAGGGGCCGGTGACAGCACCCCACTCCAATCTTCAGTCTAGAAAGAAGTACACCACAACATTCAAGTTACAGCCTTACACCTTACACAAAGTATTTATTAGCACAACCTTGCGTTGAAATCTACCTATATAGACCTACCTTCAGTCTAAATATGCCTCAGAATGCACCACGTATACTTCTTTACCTCGGCAAGACACCCCCCCATCCTCGCCCACATAACATTGGAGTCGGCACCAATGTCCCGGGGGAGAATACACTACTGTATATACTGTTAATATTCCTTGATTTGCTTCTGTCCGTACATATATCAGTCGGGGAATTAAAAAAATTATTCGTAACAATAAAGAAAATGCACCATTTGACGTCTATGTGGGAGGGGCACATAATTTGTATTCCTGCTCAGGTGACTAACTTTCACTCCTCATAAACATCACCAAAACTAAAACAGATAAGTTTAACATTCATGTAGATAATCGAAAATTGACATTTTAATATTTGTGAGACAATATAACCTCTCAATTTCTATATAAGACATAGTTACCAATAGGGCCCGTACATAATTGTTTTTAATCTTACATTTCCGTTGCATTGTGAGGTAACGTTGGTATTACACTCAAATCTTTAAACGAACAATCAACGAGGTAAAATGTCTTCTTCGTTTGATGACAGTTACACGTATGATTAGTACCGCAAGCGGTTAATCCTGTTGAATACACAAAACATTAAATCAAACAGGAAATATTTCGATGCAAAGTATGTAAGTTGTGCAAGAATGCTCGATTACCACGATGAATCTTGCTTTCTGTAAACAAGAGAGTCTTAAATATTTTCATAAATAGATAGCTCAGTTAATAAAGAAAATAAAATTGCATCCACTCTAGGGTATCCATTATTTTGGAGCATTATTATAATTTATATTCTATAATATGATAGACATTGGACCTCGATGTATCATTATTATACAAAAGGATATTTAGCTTACATATCCACAATCTACATCAGTGTGCCCTGTTCGATAGTGTCATGAAGCTTGCGAAAAACATCAGGGAGTATTTTTTCCCTAAAAATATGAAATAGCTTTACGTTGTCGGTTATTCTTCGTCAGTTGACGCAATTTGTTGATCTAGACAATTAATGATCTAGTACTCATATGTATGGTTCCAACATATCAAACCAAAAACTGGTGTTCCAAAAATATATGTACTAAACTATTTATGGTAACACAGTGAATATTGATTAACTTACTATTTTCTTTTCTTATATCTAGTTGAGTATACTGCAGGGAGTCATCCATTGTCGTTGTCGTTCCATGAACGCAGCAAAATGACATTATCAGGAGCCAGAACCACATTTTGCCATGCGCTATCACATAAAAACCAGGAAATGATATCACTTTGTCAAAAACTCTTCTGTATGTAGAAGCCATTTAATATGAAACTGAATGTTTAAAGAGTGATAGTTAATAATTCACTGCAATAAGTGTCCTATTCTTTTTTCGAAATGCTTACGTGGTACTTCTTTTCAATCTTGCTATGAATTGTGATGACTAGATGTGCTTTCACTTTCATTTGGTTCACTTAAAAGGTAATTTTTACAAATTAAAACTTAAAATGTACGTGACACTGTCAATAAACATACGTGTGAACATGGTCATAGAAAGAAGTTAGATTGTTGAAAATTAAAAACTAAACTATTCAAATCCCTTTAGTTCTAACGAGGTTCAATACTATAATGTTCGGTGTATCAATATTTTTTTGTGAGTGCAAATAATTAGATTGTTTTGTAGCATAAATGCGATTTTTGTTTAAGTAGTTACATCATTTGGTTTCAGTGTAATCTCTTTAATTAAATATTATCCGTGCATATAAGCCTATCTTTAACCGACAATGGAACTATTATATAGAATCAATACTCTATTTGATCGATTCTTTTTAAAATAGTGAGCCAGAAAATAGAAGATGACGTAACTTGTGAATGTGGATGGAAATGATAAGAGATGGGAGGATAGAGGAAGAGGAAATTAAAAAGGAGAGGTGGTTAAGCATTCCCTTCTAAGATGCTGAGACGATCGGTTAGATGGTGCGACGGCTTTGGATTCACAAACGTTCTTTGCTGAGGCAAACTGTATCGGGCGCGTCATTATTTGTTATTGTTGACAACTTACTAGACAATAACTTCAAATAGGTGCTCCATTTTCGATGGCTGTGCAATTCATCACTAGAAGTCTGTCTTCTAAATGAAGGTTGATTAATCTTATAATATCTGTATTCCTGCTCTTAACAAAAGCTATTACCCTTTTTCGTATTTACTTCCAGTTGCTATTATTCAATCTTTTGTTAGTAATGTAAACAAAACATCCACAATAACAATAACAAGCGGATGAATCACTATCAGGTAAAACTGTTCAGTTTTCTGTTGATATTTTCATACCAGCACGAGGACGATTGATAAATGATAATCGACGTTTTAAGTTTAATTCAACTTTGCAACATTTGAACTCACCTAACGACCAGTAACGGTAACCAGTTGAATCTTCATCAATATTAATCAGTATTTTCAAAGACAAAACCGTTAATCAGTACGTGTTAGTGTCATCCACATCAGCGAACGAAAGGGCACACGTCTGGTACGAAGCCAGCAAAAATATACTGACAACAAGTAAGTGTATCTTTATCATAAATGTTTGTAAAGGAAAACAGCATGTAGATTGTCTTTATATCATATTTGTATAACGTAAGTTATTAAGGAAAAGACGCAGAGTTCCTGTTTCTTTTGAGTTCTCTTTCAATTTTGTTTCTTAAATAATGAAACAAGATATTGCATTTGTAAATTCAAAACCATTAGCATTTACATGTTAGAGCAGAGCATGTCATATTGCACTATTGATATCAATAAACAAATTTAAGGGGCATATGGGTTATGGGATTTATTTAGTGGGCAATTGGATGACAAAACAACAGATTGAGTGTGGAAGATATATGTATATATCTTGGTATAATCTTATTTTTAAGTGTCACTGGCATTTAACCTTGTCCAATTATGAGCCGTCACTAACTCATAATTCCTAAATATATATATATATATATATATATATATAAACATATATATATATATATATACATACACCTATATATATACATATATATATTCATATATATATATACATTGTTGAGACTAGTGGAACACTAGTTGTTGTCTGAAGATCGCTCAACGCGTTAAACTGAGTAACAACTAGTGTTCCACTAGTGTCCACCGGACATAGAGCACTCTGCGCCAAGATAGACGCCAACCAACTATATATATATATATAGATATATATATATTTATAGATATATATATATATATATATATACATGTCACATAACATCTAGGCCTACGACATGTCTGCTGGCTCACTTCAACGTACCACTTTACAATACTGACAAACAACTATCGCTGTATTTTACGTAGAAAATGATTAAACTTGAATTGGTTTCTTCATGCTGTTCATATTTCATGTCATATAATTGACACTAAAGCCAAATATAGCAACAAAAATAAATGTTAATAACGTACCTTTTATTGCTATTGTCAATGACTAGAGCAATTGCTGCTTCCTTGGACTTAAAATGTCGATCAAACAAGAAATCGTTAAGATGTGAATATACGTGAATTTACAGTTTGTATAAAAGTAATTTCTGTTGTAATATCATTAGCATAGAAGGAAGTGCAGTATACATGATAGCATTTCAAAACAGGAAACGTTTCGTTTACATTCAGCCTACAATGTATACCATATATGTAGGAAACATATTAAGAACTAGCATATAGAATAACAAGGAAATGTCTCTAAGCCACACATTTACATCACTTGTAGAGTGGGAGTATATCACGATACGCCAACTAAAAGATTTACTTTGCTTTCAGTCATAGCACAAAATTTAAATAATATATCCACGTCTGAGTCACCTAGCGGGTCAGATGCGCATGCCCAAACGACATGACCATCCTCTCGACATCCGTAGCTATTTAGAGTCACAAAACAAAACAAGGTTAAAGCTGAAGATTTACACTCTTGATTAACCACTGGTCATTGGTAACTTGTCACACCACTCGCCAAAGTGTGCTAATTAAAACAATCCCTCCCGGTACTACATTACACCACATCTACGTCCCTAAGGGACTTCCCATAGGGATGCAGCCACAAACAAGCGCACGCAACTGTATTTACACGTTATCTAGTAAGTCAGCCATTTATACACCTGTGTGAAGATAGGCAATGGAGATAAAGTGCCTTGCCCAAGGACACAACAATAATGATCTGGCCAGCAATCGAACCTGCAAACCTTATATCACAAGTCCACTGCGTTAACTACTTCACCACATCGCTCTCATGATATGGAATTCAAATTAGTTACATACTTTCACAGTATTCCATGAAGATATTTCGTTTGCATACATCAATTCTGAGCTTCAACTTCAAAACTATGAAATAAAATACAAGAAGAGAGAAGTGAACGACAGAACAATATGTAGTTTCTGTAATGAAAAACAAACGGGTGGTGTTCAGATGTTCTCTGATTGTGAATAGTAACCATCAATGGAAACATGTTTTTTTTTCAAGTAAAGTCGAAAGATAGACTAGGAATGGTAGACTAGTAAAGGTAGATAAGCAAGGAAATATTTCATTAATTTGCTATATACAGCTTCTTTTTAGAGATATTTATATGATAACTAATACTCAATTGCTAATACACACACACACACACACGCACACACACACATATATATATATATATATATATATATATATATTTATATTGGCGCGCAGAGTACAAGAGAATTTCTGGTTTTGATACCCCTCCCCCCGATCACCGGAAATGGCACTTCTCGGGCTTGATAATGACCAAGCAGATGTACACTTTTGAATGAGAACCAAGTTTTTCCCAATATTTTTTTTTCATCCATAGCATTTTTAAAGATGTCACCATATCACACATCATGTTCGACCTCATTGCATCTCCTGTGGATCATTGCTTTTGTAGGTGATTCTACGTCGCGGCCCACAATATCCGTCAGCCCCACTTTAAAGGTTTTAAGCCCATTATTTGTTCAGAATTTGAAAATTCACATTTCTCGTGAGTAAATTCACTTCAAAACATACCCATCATGTTGCACAAAATCTATGGACAACCAATATAGAAAAACCTCTTTCAACCACTGACGAACCGGTCAAAATTGCACGATTAGAAGGAAGTAAGAAGTTAATTTATTGGTGTAGAAATATTAAAACCTTTTACTACGGCGCCTCTAAATTTCGTTGAAGGAAATGAAAAATACCCATATATTTCCGAAACCAAACACTACACACATAAACAGATTGGAGGCTGTTTATCTTGGAACGCCATTTTTATGCTCACTGATGCGATATGATATCTGCTGTTTGCTTTACAAATTCGAAAATATTGAAATGAGACTGAAATAAATAACTTTTATCTGTTTGTTGTGGAATGCCCCACATTCTTTTCATTTCGAAAGACGCACAGTTTGAAGTTCATTACACACTGAAGGCTTCGATTCTCTATCTGCCTCCAGTTTAGGGAAGATCTTAGGATTTTCATCCGTAGATGTCGCTAGATATTGCTAGATATCCATACAGTACAATGTTCTTGGGATTTCTTGTGATTTTTCGGGGCCTGATCTTGGGAAATTGCAAAATCAGGAGTGTTCACACTCCATTTAGGTCAGTGCACGACTTCTAGACGTCACTAATATACACCCAAACACTTCGTCCCCGTTCTGGCGTAATGACTACATTTCATAATAGACATGGAATTTGCATGGGTTATACGCAAGTATCAACATACGTATTTTAGTATTTTTTTCTTGAGTGATAAGGATGGGGTCGGATATGATGAGAGACGGTGGTATAGAGGGCAAGGACAGCCGGCTGTTGAAAGGTGTGTGGTAATGGTCTGATTGGTCAATTTGATGCAATGAATCAAATAGACAAGGAGTTTGTATGGGTTATTGGCAGATATAAATGTTTTAGTATGTATTTCTTGGGTGACATGGATGGTTTCGGATGGAGGGATGTTGAGGTAGGGAGGGCAAGGAGAGCCGGCTGCTGAAAGGGTGGCATATTGGTCCTATTAATTTTAAGGAACCCCTACTATTTTCTACATTGTATGGAATAGACATGGGATTTGATGAAATGTGAACACATGCAGTTGCAAAAATAATAGTTCCATTGGCGCAATCTGTTAGGTCGGAACTCTTATGAAGCACACAGACTACGGAAAATTTTGTGCAATTCTTCATTTTTAAGTTGGTGTATCACGTGAATTGTGTCTGACAATAGTTTCTAAGTATCCTTCAAACTTTTTGGAAGATTTGTCACTATACTATCCCCTTAAACGGAATGTGAAATTGTTCTTACGCTCACAGGCACATTCATAATGTCCAACCAAACCTCTTGTGAGTCCTCAGATTTAAAGAAGGAAACAACTGTGCTATTGTTCAGGTGTTTCCAAGTTGTACTATAGTATGTTGTTCCTTGTTTTTATTTCCTTTCTGTATACATATCACATCAATAGAGAAGAGTCATATAATACCTCAGTAAGAAGAATAAGTAATATACAAGGTGATTTTGTTATAAGATGATAGGATATCATATCAAATACATTTACACATACACAAGTTAATACATTAAACGATATTACAAACAGACTTCAACAAACAGTCCAAGAATAACTAATATAAAAGTGGAAAAAGTGTTAAGATGATAGGATATCATATACAATACATCTACACATACAAAAGTTCATAAATAAAACGATATAACAAACAGACTACAACAAACATGGTAAGTGCTCGGATGGAATGTATAAAGCAGCGCGGTAAATAAATGAGTTTCTGTAAACTTACGTTCGGTATTTTGTGGGGATTTCTTAGAAAATCTGTTCGATTTGTGCAGGAGACTTTTTGGAACAGTATACAAAGGGTGATTCTGAACACATCTTATTAACCATTATTGTAAACTCAGTTCTTGCAGCATCATTTACTTTTTCTAAAAGTATATTGTAATCTAAATTAAATATAGCTGATTTGTATTTAACAAACTTCATTCTTCTTTCTTTGCTTTCTTGCAATATGGTACCAGACAGGCACTGTTATATCACACATGTGCCAGGGTAGAATACTAGTATTGAAACATTTGCCTAAGCATTTTGGTTATAGAGAGACACAACGTAAGCCACACTAGATACTATATACGTTTTTTAATACCTTGATACATTGCAAAAATAAAGATCAAACTGTCTTCGCTGTATACTCCCAGTACTCAGTTTTTTTGAGGTTCTAACCACCTCAGATCCCTCAATAATAATAATACGTTGCGATCTTGATAGAATGAGACCTTCATGTTTTATGGTTTTCTTTTCCAAACAAATTTCCTTTATTTTTGGGGGTTACGCAAAAAAGTCTTGAGGTCACATTTTGAAACTATGTCATTAACAGAACACTGATCATTTCATTGGTCAGTTTCAACAGAGCTCTTAGGAATTGTGCATGATACAGCAGTATCATCGGCATATTGTGTAACAGAAATGTGTGAATTTAACTTAATTTTATAAGTATATATGGACCCCCCTACCCTAAGGAACACCAACTTTTATTTCCGATATTGCCGATAACCCTTTATCAAACTTAACGTGTCTAGACTATCCTTGAAGAAATTGTGCCAACAAATGAATAAGCCATGTTTCTTTGATAAATCCGTAAAGATCCTTCGTTAATTGATTTGGCAAGACAGTATGAAACGAATTTGAAAATTCAATAAAAAGACCCTTTGTTATAATTCTTTCCTAACAATCTAAATGAGACACAATATCATGGATTAATCAAACGTTTGATATCTAAAATACATCGATTCTTCGAGTGGCTTGCAACTTCCGTTCTGGAACAGTAAGGCCTTCTCCTTTCTTATGTACAGCCACCTTATGGGTTAACAATCCCAATGTATGGAAACCAGGGCTGAGGGTGTATCTGTTTGGTGATGTTCATTTGGTTTGTAAGTCCATATTCTGACTTGGTTTATTTCTCCAATAGGTCTGTTATAACTTCCCCTGTGATCCTGAACTTCTTAGGTTCTGTCAAATCTGAAGGTTGCTTTGCAGATTTTCTAGTAATTCGGTCAACCCTCTCCCCCTCCTAGTCCTTTGTAGCAAAGTAACTACTTGAGAATAAACTATACTAGTACCTTCCAAAGTTTCATGTAAAAGTATGTGACCTTCAACAATGTTACTAGGTAATACTAAGCCATATGAAGGTAATTATATGTTAGGCTAGAGTTATGCTTGTGATGAGCAAAGCCGCCAACAGCTAAGAGAAATCGTACTTCTTTAGGGAGATATTACATTTTTAACGTTTCTTTATATATGAAACTGAAGACTGAAGGAAGTCTTAAGTTGAAATGAGCTGGTGTTTGCATGTTTTAATTTGTCATAATACTGGTATTTGTTTATTGAACTGTTTACATTCACATTGAAAAGGAGACAGGAAACCGAAAAATTACAGTATATCGCACCCCACTCCACCATCCCAGGTGGCACTATGACATTAAACATTGGCATAACAAAAAGCTCCATGACTTTTATAAACCAATTTACTCCCGTACCGTGCAAGATAATGGACTTATAAATTTTAGGGATAAGTTCATCACTAGGATCTCGGTGTGATATAGGTTCATTATGATAGATTGGGATTCCTTTCCTTTATCCTAAGGTATGGTTAGACTAACACTAAGAATGGCTTAAATTAATTAACCTGAGTCTAGGTATTGTAGTCTTTGCGGGCACAATTAAAATTTGAGCGATTTATTTATCCTCATGATACGAGTTACACCCATTGTCATCATTTTCCGTCTGTGACGTACACCATATGTTTCCTCATTTACACACAGCTCTAATTAAACACTGTTTCACCGATTCAGTATAGGTAAATAGCGTAACTCCAGTCTACTGTCTATAGCTACTCGTGCAACATATACAAGCATCAATCAATTCGGCATCATTAACAGTGTGGCTGTCTGACTGTCTAAAGATGGGGTATACGTTTGACGTAAGTTAACATTTTTATCACAAAAATGATGTCGGTTAGCAATGATGATATAATGATGATACTAAATGATGTTGGCAAATATATATGACGAACATATGATTTTAGAACATAAAGCGACTACATATTAAATGCTGAAGGTTGTGTTAGTTAAGTACGACTTTAGGTGCAGTAATAGTCTACGTAGGCAATAACATAGTTGCTAGATTGTCGTAGAAAGTACAAAGTAAGTCATATGTATTGTTTATGTTTATTTTAGTTCATAAGTTATAGTAGGACATGATATAGTAGGACAGCCTTGTAGTAATAAGTAAGCGATTGACACGAGTATTTTCACTGGGTTTTGTAACATACTACAAATAAATAATGTTGTATTAACATTCATAACTGTGTTGCTAATGTTTTATCTTTATTTACGATAAGTCTATGCTATAATACACAGGACAAGAACCACCTTGTAGTTTACAAAGACTGGTGGGTGTACGCAGCCTAACACAATGTAACGCAGTAAGGGTACAAACGATGTTAGGATACGTCAACATTGTCGAATAAACACATTTACAAAAGAAAACAACAATAACGCAGCTTAAAGGTCATTTAGCTCTATTACATGATTATATCACTGTTCTCTGACTACGCAATTAGCAACGTGACAAAAGTGCCCCGGTTACGACTACATTGTCCCAAATAAGATACGAGGACACGATTATTATAATAACAGCACTGTGGGCCAATTTTGAAAATGCAAACATTTAATTATCGATGCACTTGGCACATGAAGATGTGTTAATGTACAATTGTGTAGAAGAGGTTTTTGAAAATTTAATGGGAAGTTATCCTCATTTAACAAAGCAATGACAAGTATCTGTTCTTGTGCGAATAAAAAATCTTCGAGTACAGGTGAGAGCACACATATTCAACAGCGTCTATAGTACAATTTTTCTTTAACGTACGGTTCGCCGACTGTATGAACATTTTACTTGAAAAAACACGTTTCAGCAAACAAGACAGATTTGATGGTATCACGATGTTTCCATGATGTCTGAAAATATTGAATACTTTAAATACAGAAAGATATTAAATTATAAGATAATGTACTTCCTTTTACAAGATATCTCAATATACTAATTAAAGCTGTAAACAAGTGTGATCATGCAGGATGTAAAAATGTTAAGTTTCCTGCTTTGGTTCTATTTTATATTGTTTGGATCTAGGCTTTTGCTTTCTTCCTGTTTTGCTTTCATTATATATTTCGCTTCATCTAGATTTGATTGTTTCTTTCCTACTGTTTTTTTCTTTGGCATTTTTCGAATTAGCATTGCTGAATCAAGACGGGCTGCTTACAGTTGCTCCAGCTCCAAATTATAAATACGTAGCGTGTATGTGGGTACAACCTACATAGAAACAATTCTGAAATATTAATTAAAATTTGCCAAAAAATTGCAACATATATTATTATTCTGCATGAAAGTCAGTTACATATATTTCACCACTATTTTTACCCTTCCTATTTGACACAGTACAGCTTCTGCCTAGGGCGACACGACAATTATAGACCTTCTCGTATTAAAATAATAGTGGCACTCTCGATGTCAAGGAATTCGCGTCCCAAATAACGTATTCCGAGACTATGGAATATTGATTTTGGCTGAAAATGTTCCTTACTTTTGCGTGGGAATCACAACTCAATTTACATCGTGACATAAATGTTCGGTTTTCTTATACTTTCGCAAGTTTAAAAAGGCTGTAAGAAGCTTCCCGTTTCATTTTATCAAGTGAATTATTTTATAGTCATCGTTAGTTTGAAAACGAAAGGTGAATGTGGCTTCCTTTTCTTTCAGAATGCTAAGAGTTTGACAATATTGCTTTGCCTCTACACTATTCACATTAATATAATTGTGAAAGGAAATGAAGGTAAAATTAAACGATCAAATACATTTTACGTTCATTAAATCTTGTTTAAGTGTATTATTTGCTAATTGGTGCGAAACCTATTGCAGTCCTCTTGAATTAAAGTATATACTTAACTATCGAAGTTAGGTGATTATACAATCGTACTTTACTGAGCCCAAGGCGTATATGTCATGATAGATAATTTGTAGTAATTGCAGTCGTAATTGAGTTTATACTGATTGTGGTCCAAAAATATCTAACAAAAACATAAACACGTGATCACAGCAAGGATGAAGTTGAAGCGGTATTGACACAACAAACATATTGTGTTTCTGAACCAAATTGAATATTAATCAATAAAACGAAGAACAATCCTTTCAATGACAAATTGAAAGGATCGCCTGTGTGTATGTACATATCATTATTATTTGTATTATTATTATTATTATTATTATTACTCCCTTTAAAGTTCCTGGAACTGCATGCGGGGGTATTGCAAAATGCCTTTGTCATAAAACATACAACTATTACGCAATGGATTGTTCTAATAGGAGCCTACACGATGTCCCTACTGACATCCCTTCGAATGTAACTAAAATGTAAGTTTGATATTATTTCGTTTTCGGTTGTAATTTTGTGAAAAGTACTGTCACTTTAATATGCAATAATCCAGTATACCTCCCACTGTTTATAATCATTAATTGAAAAACAAAATATCACCATATTTCATACTGCGTTCACCAAAAAAATGATGTATTTTCATCCGATGTATATTATTGATGTCATACTTTCATATCATCATAACAATTTTTAAGAGAATTGTCTGGTAGCCTTTAGAAGTTACCTTGAAAAACGATTAATACTTTTACCAAAAAAAAATTCAAAATATGAGAACGCTAATGATGCGTTTGACAGAGAAACAATTTTTTTTTCATCTTTTAGGATGGATGTTTCAAATATACCGTGGCGAACGTGACGTCATATTTGCAAATGCAGATTACGACATAACCCACGTTCCATTCAGTTCCTACAGTAATCACAACAAAAAACCGCGTTTGAATACAGATAAATTTCTCCATTAATTTTCGTGAAATTTATTATAAATAATATATACTCAAAAAAAACCCGTTAATCTGTTATATTTGCACATAGGCGTAGGAGGCGGGGGGGGGGGGGGGGCTGCAGCCCCCCAAATCCAAAACTTTTGGTGAAAATTCGGGCAATATGCTGAGAATTTTTCGGGCACCTACTGAAAGAAGAATAATTTGCAGTGTTTTTTTTTTTCAATTTTTTTGCTGAAAATTCGGGCAATATGTTGAGCATTTTTCGGTCACCTACTGAAAGAAAAATAATTTGCAATGTGTTTTTCAATATTTTGGGGTGAAAATTCGGGCAATATGCTGAGATTTTTTTCGGGCACCTACCGAAAGAAGAATAATTTGCAATATGTTTTTCCATGGTTAAACTGATATTATTATTATCGTTATTATTGTAACGACTTCCCCAATAATTATAAACAATATGGAAGGGTAATAACACGAAAAATGTAACCAAAATTTTTCGCGCGCGTTCAACATCTTAATGTGCATGTCATATAGGCATTCATCGGTTATCGGCATGCGATGTAATAACCGATGAATGCCTATATGAAATGCACATTAACATGTTGAACACGCTCGGACCGCGCGAAAAATATTGGTTATATTTTTCTGGCAAGTCGTTACAGTCCCCCCAAATTAAATTAGGCTCCTACGCCTATGAATTTGCAGTGTATCAGTGATTTCGTGATTGTTGTGTAACACAATATATGTTTGAACAGCAGACTCTTCGTTGTTTTTGCATTGCGTTGTCCATCTCCAATGTGAAGAATGTTCACATTTAGGATACTCTTACGTTTACAATCGTACAGTCCTGCGAAGCCTAAGCTTCTCGGTACTAAATTCTGCTCTATATTCTGATTCCGCTTAGTTCCATCTTTCGATATTCCAAACACTTTCAAGCTTCCTTTTACTGTAACATTTTTCTGTGAATTTTATATCAGCGATTTCTAATCACGGTTTATGAAATGTGGTTTCAGTGTGACTGTGTATTATGTGCAACCAACTGGGCGTGGAAGACTACGTACGTTCGCGATGTGTACGTTAATATATAATAGGCAATCACCTGTGTGTGTACACGCGAGAGTGTATTTGCTGCGTAAATGGGTGTGCTAACTTCAAGTCGCTCGGTTTGCCTATTTGCTCGCCCAACGCCATGCACCAAACTGATGCGTTGGAACAAACGGTGCTTTTGGTGAGAAACTGGTGAATTTGAAACCCAGATTTCTACAAGAAGAAAATGTCAAATGGGGATATTTTTTACATGGTTAGAATAAAGAACTATGAAGACAATGTATCAAAATCATCAACCAGACAATTTCTTCAACAAAGATTGCTTACTATCTTGAGGACACAGATCAAACATGTGTCATTTATTTTTGAATATCATTGGTTTAGTTAAACTAGTGATAGTTAATATGATGTGAATATTTTATGGTCGTATCACAATATTGCTCACGTACAGATAAACGTTATCATCAGTGATGCTGTCATATTTCTCTTTCAATTTCTTTCTATAAAGATTTATCAATGAACAATTTGACTTCTATTCATTGGAATGCTTCCAATACTGCAACACAATTGAAAGCTATGTGAGATATATTAAAGTTATATTAAATATCTGCATACAAATATAAATAAACGCAGGGAACAAGAATATACTTTGCTAGAACAGCCAAGGAAGTGTGTGTTGAATTGTACACGTGATATATGTGACATTTTTATTGCCGTTGTAATGGTGACAGATGAAGACAATCTATGTGGTCCAATCATACATTTCAGCTCCTGGTTCTTGTTTGTCGTTTAATACGATGCGATTACCAGGTGTATTGACTGCAGCTAGTGAGGGAGGTTCCATATTATTGGTACACACCTATGAACAATACTGTCTCAATCACCCCAATATTATAAATCATGCACAAAACTTAGTTCTAGTTATATTTATTAATATATACATATTAGCTAATTATGCACATTGATGATGTAAAAACAGTGAATGCTTAATTTTCCGAGATGTAATTATTTTGTATTCTACAACCTTTGTTTCAAAGAAATTAGTAGTTACAATGCAATAATCTACTTTGCTTCAAACTGTTTAATAAATAATGTGGCAAGGTTGACGCATTTCTGCCTTTTGCTTTTAACTATACATTTTTGTTACTTGCAGTGACCTTAGTCACAACAAATTAGTCGAACTACCGGAGAAATTGGTTTGGAATAACGAGAATTTACAATCGATGTTCGTATTATTATTTTATTTCATAGTACCGTACAAGATTTTCATAATTGAAGACACCAATTTAACAATTTCAAAGTACACAGCATATTATACTTGATTATTCCGCACAATGAAATGATTATAGTCCTGCAAGAGGTGAAATGTTTGATAACGGAAGCATATTTAAGTAACGTAGATGTTGGTATTATCATCATGCTATATTTATAATAATGATAAAATTAAACTGAAATGCGAAAATAAAAATTAATATACTTCAAACTGCGTTCAAACAAGATTAAATCATTGTCATCTGATGTATATTTTTGAGGAAACAGATCAAACATTTGTCTTTGTTTTCATCTTCGTATTCATGTTTTAGTAAGACTAGACTAGATTAGAAAACAACACTATTGAAGACACCGATCTTTTTCCGCATGTGGGTCAACCTTCTGGAACTCGCTACTTCCTAGCATTCGGCAGGAAAGCTACCTCACCCAATTCAAATCTCAACTGAACACTTTCCTTTTTGTCTGAACCCTTAACTATACTTGATTAACTCTATTTAGCTACTTTCATTTCATAGCGAGTCTGTATAGTATAAAATATTTCTCATTATCTGTGTCAGGAGCTTCAGGTTGACAGATATGGCGCGTTATAAGCGGTTACTTTATTATTATGTTTACTAGTGATACTTAATTTCTTTTTTTGTATTTTATGGTTGTAACACAATATAACTCATGAACAGATATGCATTATCATCTGTGATGCTGTCAAAGATTTCTTTGAATTTCTTTCTTTAGATATTTATCAATGAACAATTTGACTTATATTGATTGGAATGCTTTCATCACTGCAACGAAATTGAAAACCATGTGAGTTATATTAAAGTTATATTAAACATCTAAAAAAAAAAATAATAAAACGGAAGGAACAATATTATACTTTGCTAGAACAACCAAAGAAGTGTAAGCTGCTTGTACACGTGTGCCATTTTGTATTACAGTTGTCATAGTGACAGATGAACACATTTTCTGTGGTCCAAGCATATATTTCAGCTACAGTTTTTTTTGTCTTTTAACACGAAGCGATTACCAGGTGTATTGACTGCAGCTAGTGAGAATGGTTAAAAAAATTGTAGTTTACGAACACCTATGAACAATATTGTCTTAATCAGTCTAATAGGCATACTACATTATGCACATACCTCCCATGAAAATCCATCAAAGATTGACCATTTTACAAGTATTTTCTTAATTCTCGTAATACTGATTAATATATACATATTAGCTAATTATGCACATTGATGATGTAAAAACACTGAATGTCTAATTTTCTTAAATGTTATTCTTTTGCTTTCTACAACCTTTGTTTCAAAGACTCTGAAACAAGGATTGTAGTCTTAGGTAATTTTCACATATTTTGACTAATCTACTTTACTTTAAACTGTCAAGTATTTCAGTGAAAAGTATATTTGACGCATTCCTACCTGTTGCTTTTGACGATTCAATGTTGTTACTTGCAGTAATCTTAGTCACAACAAATTGGTCAAACTACCGGAGAAACTGGTTCGGAACAACAAGAAACCACAATATCTGTTCGTATAATCATATATTTATTTCATGGTATCATAACGATTTTCAAGTTGATGCAAAAGTTTCGTTTTCACTACTAATTTGAAGGTCAGGGTCTATAAAACAATTTTGGTTCGAGTGTCAAGCACTCAGATTTTTGTTTTGCCCATTATCCAAAATGGCCGCCATCGAAAATCGTGAATTACAATTTTTCCTGGAAAAAGCTCATAATTCCAAAATAAAATTGGACCATAATACTCCATAGACTTTTTAAGTATGCCTATGGACCAATACTCAAATTAAATTGGCTCCATAGGAGGGGGGGGGGGAAAGGTCAACATCCTTAAAAGAAACCACTTCCCACCCCCTCCCCCAAATTTGGTTAGAAAAAAACTGGATTAGGGGTGTATGGGCAGGAATTGGTAATTCACCTGCAAGCTTACAGCACACCGAACCCCATCCGAGGTCAACTTTTATAGTTTCCTTTAGTTCGCCTTTCGATTGCGAATTTAGCTGACTGAAGTGCGCGTAAAGTCAGTGGCGCGAAAAGTCAGTGGTGACAATATCAAGCTGCCATTGATTTACACACTAATTACACATTGAAAACCTGACACAGAAAACGGGTGAAAAAGTAAGTAATTTACGATTAAATTTGGTGTAGGCCTCGGATATTGTTTAGAAATAGTAATATCATAGGCCTTTAGCTGAATCAGTGAGAGTGGTTTGGGTTAGCGTAGAATTGCTTTGAAAGTTTAAATCCACTTCCGGATTTAATGGCCTAATTAAGGGACAGGCCTAATCTAATTGTTTAAGTGTGTAGACTCCATAGGGCGCTTCTCCACCGGTAACAGAATGACGGGAACAGAGAATCGCCCCAGAAAGTCCTGGAATGACCCCATGATATCCTGGGGGCCAAGGCCGTCGCCACAGGGAACTGTTTGATTCGGTGACCCTTTTTTTCTTTTTTCTTTTTTTTCAGAAATTTCTGCTTCCGAAAAATATGAAGATCCCCCAGTTAAATGCGGTGGGCTTTTTTTTAGCTCTCCAGAAAATTATTTTCCGAAAAAGTATGAAAATTTGACATGGTGACCTTTTTTTTGCTCTTCCGAAAGTTTTGCGTGTTTGCCCCCCCCTCCCCACAGTCAGTCAAGTCTGGCAAAGGCCCTGTTGAGGGCGATCCTTCCGCGGTAGTGGAATTATGGGACCAGAAATACGTCCCATAGGAATAAAACACGACCACTTCTTTTGAAGTAGGCTTCAACAGTTTCAAAGCAGATATATTTGCAATGGCGTTGCCAGAACTTTTTTATGAGGGGGAGGGAGGTCATGCAAGTGTCTGACGTCAGATATTCCGAAAAACTTTACGACGCCGCAACTATTATAGCTTTGTTCCTGTTGGCAGTGGCGTAGCAAGAAGCATAAGGGCTCTGGTGCAGTCAGTGTCACCGGCCCCCTCGTGAAAGTGTCAAACTTTTGTCAGAAAGTTTTTGCATATTCCATCGAATTAATTCTAATTTATATTCTGGAATTCTGGAGACCTTTTATTTTCTTTTTGCTTTGCGTAATGTTTTGTTTGAAAATAGTGGGAGGAGGTCGTAACTTGCCTTTCTTCAAATATTCTATTATTAATACCCACCGCCGGCCCCCTGTCACCCAACATGCCCCCTGTCACGCAAAAGACCCATTTGGGACCCAGATCCTAGTAACACCACTGCCTATAGGTGTGTGGTCCAGGGCCCCTGGTGAGGTACTGAGGCAAAGATCCTGTGGGGTCCACGAGAAAAATAGCATATAATTTTGATGTTTTAGAATGTATTACTGGGAGATTGAGGGTTGGGGCTATGGTGTCCTAGCCCCTCTCTAAATACGTCACAGGGTAAATATAAAGGGTTTAAGCTAATTATGTGTAAGGAATAAATTGGAGTTGAAACATGTTTTGAGTATGCTGGAAATCAAAACTGGCTGCAATTTCGGTTTTTTTTCGCATTGTTCCTCTTAAATTCTGTCCTTCTCAACATATAATGGTGATCTTGGTGTCTTAACCTAGGTATTTATGCAAGCGTAATTGAAGAAATTAAATAAATATGGTTGGAGCATATTTTATATGATAATTTATACCAATGAGACGTTAAATTCAAAAAGTAATGACGCAAATCGGGTATTATTTTATCTCTCTCCTGTTCATCTTTTTCCAATTTTTTTTTATTTGGGCTGTGTCAACGAGCTAGGGTTAGTCTGCCTTTTTTTCAAAATCAAACCGAAGAAAACCCTTTATTATGTTGATCACTTTCTTTTTACAGTTTTCAGATATCATGGATGGCTGTGAAGTTGAAATGGGAGTTTTTCACTGCAGTGCAGATCAATTTATGCAATAGATGACAGTTATTTCATATTTTTTTTTCCTTGCTGTCTGTCCAGATCGTTTCTGAGATGGCTGGGACAAGGAGATGGCAGCTGTGCATTCTTTGCCAAAAACAAACGGAGGAAGAGCTTGTATGTCCTCTTTCAAATCCAGTCGCCAGTCGAAGAGAGGGAGCCTTCACACAAATCACAAACCTTGTACGTCAGTTCAGGGCGATTAGTGCTGCTCCCCACCCAGACATTGAAATTCCAGATGCAGAATCCATGCTGAGGAATCAGGCATCCTGGCATAAATCATGCCGTCAGCTGTACAGGGCATCAGCACTAGATCATGCAAATAAACGTCATTATGAAGGATTGCCTCCTGCAAGAAAAAGAACTCGGCGGACTAGTGCAGCTGTTAATCGTAATCTGTGTCTCTTCGGTGGTGACGAAACAAATGCAGCAGACCCTTCTTTCCAGAAGGTTGAACTCACCCGACAAATTCACCAAAAGGCAGTCGCACGGGGAGAAGAGCGTATCGAGGCACTCATGGCAGAAGGTGATCTGGTCGCCATTGAAGCCAAGTATCATCGGAATTGCTACACATGGTTCACCCGACGTTACGATGCAATTTGTAACAAGAAATGACTAGCGAAAACCTTGAGGCTACAACAGAAAATGAATTGCTCCAATTCATTAAGGAAGAAGTCGCTGGAGGTCGTAGATTTTTTGCATTATAAATTCGAATCTATGGGACAAGGGCAGTACAAGAACTTCAGTGAGAGTGTGCTTGATTCAAATGTTACACTTCTGACAGCACCGATCAAGCGGAATAAGTTACTGTTGTTCCATGAGAAGAAAACAAAGAGGACAGCAACTAAGCTAAGAATGCAGCACTTCAAACGTCATGCAGAGCTATATGGGCAAGCCTTTGTTGGGCTAGACAGCCGTGGGGGTGATTTGGAGGAGTTTTTTCGTCACGAATCTTCCCCATACCCACCTGCGTTGTCATCCGAAGGGTCTCTCAATTATTGTACCAAATCAGATTTGTTGGTATACATCATGGAAACCAGTGTAAGTAGCACCATTTCTGTCGACAAGGAGCTGATTGCGCCAGATCTTTACGACTTCATTGTTATTGACGGTGGAGTACTGATACACTCCCTTCCTGGTACAACTTTCCAAGGCAAGGCCTTTGATACATATTTCGACAAGGTATTCTGCCCAAGAGTTCCCACGACTTGAAACGATCGACAAGAGTATACATTGTCTGGGACCAGTATCGGGTACTGACAATCAAAGGAGGCACAAGGGAAAAACAAGGAACAGGCACCCGAAAACGCGTAAATGGTACTGCCAGAATCCCCGGAAATTGGCAGAAGTTTCTGGCGAACGCTGATAACAAGAAGGAATTGTTCTCATTCCTGTCAAAGAAGATAACAGGACAGTTCCCAGATGACAAGAATGTCTACGTTACTGCAGGTGATCAAGTTCACCATGTTGGAAACAGTCTACCGATGGATCAATGCAACCACGAGGAAGCGGACACTCATGTCCTAGTACATCTTCTCCACGCCCTCCAAACATCGTCACTTGGGATGTTTCATACTGGAGATGTTGTCGTAATTCTTCTGAGTAATTTTCATCACATCATGGCTATGAATCCGGCGGCAGAGGTCTGGATCTCCTTCAAGGCGGGAAAGACATCAAGAATTATCTCCCTGAATACAATCGCTACAAGCCTGGGCACGACAACTTGCAAAGCAATGGTCCTCTTTCACGCATTCACTGGATCAGACAGCACGTCTTCCTTCAAGTTTAAGGGTAAGCGATATTGCTGCAAGTTAATGCAGGAAAGTTCCAACCCTCATGGAGGAATTTGCAACTATCGTCCATACTCCATTCCAAACATCGCCAAAGCTGAAAGAAGTGACAAGGAACTTTGTTTGTAGACTGTACTCCAATGAGTCAAACGAGGAAAGTGACGTTGACCTCGTCCGACAGTTGGGAAGCAGACCCAAGGTTCGCCGGAATTTATTAAGCTTTGGTGACGTCACACATTTGAATTTCGGCGGTAATCGTTCAGTGAGATACGAGAAATAAATGTTGAAATAAATGTGTTGTTTTCATTAAAACCTCATTCAAATGTCTACTGAACCTGAAAACTAAGATAAAAAGGTTTCTGACTTACCACTAGCGATAAATTCGAACAGAAATGCTCACAGGAAATCCGCTAAATTACAGGTGATATTTAGGTCACGGCTGCAAAAGCCGTAGCGACCGATCATGAAATCGACTCATAAAAGACTTAAAATACCGGAACAAACGCCAAATGTTCACAAACAGTTAGATAATTTCATTCTAAACACAGAAACATCCGTCAATTATCACAGTCTGCTTGAAAACGGCCGATCACAATTCATTTCACATGTCTCCAATGCTCGCGGGTGATGTTGGGCCGCCATCTTTGAAATTTTAACAAGTTAGCATCCTATATACAGCTATACATTTTGCACAGCGTATGCGCTGGAATGCAACAACACAGAAGCCAATGTACATACTTCGATCGATTTTAGCAGATGTAATAGGTTTATATAGGTTTTTGCTTGGATCAATCCATACCACAAATGAAAACATTCGTAAAATTTCAGGTTGCTAGAAAACAACCGGTCAAAATTCAGTCCACACGGCATCGAGTGATGTTAGAAAAATTCAGTGATGACTGAATTTGTATAGAAGTTAGCATCATATGATCCAGCTCTACATTCAACTCGTTTCCACGGTTCGCAGGGATATTCATAAGCAATACGTAGCAGACGATGCTCAATGACCTGGTTCGGTTTCAATTGCACGTTTCAACGATGGTGTGTGCTGGGGGAGGTGGTGGGTGATCTCAGACAAGTGATGTGCTTAGCATATTACATCACACCCTTTCTGAAACCTTGAGCATGCAATTCAAAGAGTGGGGGTGTGGTTACTTTCGCGAATTAATTTCTCTGCATGTGCTTAACCTTATCATAGTAACATTGCACTGCATATTCCTTAGCATCCCATGAGAGGTAAAGTCAAAGTAATTATTGATAGGAACAATCCCCACCCACAGGAGGTATCCGCCTGTTGCATAACTTGCATCGTGATGGATAAGTATGTGCAACTGCATAACTGTAATCACTTTCTTGCAAGAGACTGCAATTAAAGGTACAGAGGAGCAGAATAGCATGTTTGTCTTTAAGGAGCTGTAAATATTATTAGTCTTATGGACATGTGGTATGAGGTACAAGATCCAACTTCTGACACCTTTGACAAACAAAGAATCAAATAGAATACCAATTGTAAAGGAATTTCTCTTTTATTGGAGGAAAATTACTTTTACCTGAAAGACTGATCGCCTTCAAAAAATGTTAAAAGAAACCTTAAAAGAAACCTTAAAAGAATTACTTGTTTAAAATTAGAGAAGAGGTTAAGCAATACTTAGTAGTTTGTACTAAGGTGTTGTTCATCTAATATATGAACACACTATACTTTTGATAGTTGCTCATTAGAAAACCTCAATTTTAAATTGATTTGAAACACATAAAAAATAATGTTACCATGCTGTATTTGCCACAAATATGCTACATATTCAAGTATGGTCACCTTTGTCAAAATTCTTAAACTATTTGCATTTTTCCTCACTGGGACATTCTGTCACCTTGTTTGTTCCTCAAAATGTCTGAGAACAATTCGAAGAGTAAAGACCTCAAGGAAAGTACTTTTTGAAAACTTCGAGCAATTATAGCGTGCTATAATTTGGGGCCTATACTGACTACCTTTAGAAATCATTCGAAACACTTCAAAGCAACACAACAGATACAGTATAAAGACGCTTTTCCATAAATGTAAGTTAAAAGGTGAAATGAAATTTTAATTGAAAGAATTGGATGTCTTCAATGAACTATTTTGGTACGGCCAAAGTAAAGGAAATGTTTCATGCTCAATGAACAAACACTCATGACAAAATAATTGTTTGGTAAGTTAATGTGAGTGAGATTGACAAAACTGACTTTAGCATTTTACTTCTGTTCTTAGCAAGCACATTAAGATGTTTATGAGGTGTCAGCAAATATGTAACGAGAAAATTCAGGGTGAAGTAACAGTGTAACAACCTGTGCGACAGCAAAACTTTCACAATTTCTCCACTTGCGTTTTTGCAAGGACCAGCAAATTGATCTGACTTGGAAAAAATTGTATGTGAACTAACACATTACTTTACACTCTTGACTGGAAATGACTTGATTAGTAGCTTGTTGAAAGAAGCTTTAATTAAAATATCTATTATACCTTGGTGACCAAATGCCATATTACTGTATAGGGTTAATGGGCCTCCCAATCTTAGTATTAAGCCACATCCCCTCATTAATATACATAATCAATATACCAAATATTATCATTTACCTGTCATCGGCCAACAACGACAATGTCTCAATGCTGTTAGACCAATTGCTGGGACTATATTTTTGAAACATTAACTTTGAAATTGTGGCCTCATTAGTATTCATGATGAGTACCACGACTTGTCATTATTTGAAATTTGTCAGGTTTGACCCTGTGACAAAGCAACAAGAACAGGTCACTTTTACCCATTAGATTGTGTCTACAGAGTGAATTATCAAAGGTAGGTGTCACATATGCATAAACACAAAAATCAACTTGAGCCTTATTAAATGCTTAGGTTCGTGTACTTTCTGCAAGGAACAAAAGATGCACAATTGACTTTCCATTCCACCGCAACATTATTTCAACCTGGACCTACAAAAACAACCACGTGCAATTGCATCAATATTTGGCCACATGATGTATGACAATGAAGATAATATGGTGGGGTTTTTATTTTACACATGCATATTTGTTGAAACTGTGAATAATGTAAAAATAAAACACATTAAGGAAGCAACTTGAAATAATTGCAGGCTACAATTGTCTCGAATATCGATGCATGTACTATATCCCAACTGCCCACATAGGAGAATCCAACCTGCAGATGCAGAAAGAATCCTGAAAATAAAAGAAAGCAAAAATAAATATGAACAGAACATTGGATAATATGAGACAATATATAAAGTCACATGACGAATGACTTCACATTGCTTTTAAATGCAACAGGCAGAGATCATTGCAACAAGCCCATATTACGTAACATTGTAGTGGAACTTGTAAATGCATTTTCTCTCTGAAAATGACAGAGACATACAACAGTACAAGTTGAAGAACTTTGAAACAAAGTGAAATGGGCACATGCACAACCAAAAAAAAAAAAATAAGTGCAATATGAATTCACACACAAAAGAATACTACCAAAATGTGTTGCGAACAATGTACAAAAATTCAGTACAGAACCAATGTTCACCTGTGACTGACTCGACCAACCTATGTATCTAGGTACACCGGATTAAATCACACACGGGTAAAACTACTTAGTACTAACCAGAGCCGACCAAGGCAGTACCTTTTTTTTAAATGTAAGCTTTTTAATTTTCAAGTACTTTTATATGTACTAGTACATTTAATACTACTAGTAGTAGTAGCTGGGCTGGTATGAAGGTATTGCCATTGCTGACAACCACCAGTGGCAGAAGTCAGTAGTAAACTTAAAATTACCAGCATAGACCTAGTATTGTGTAGTTGTACTGTAGGGTCCTACTGCTCGGTCACTACAGTACTAGCACTACCCTAAAATTCAAGGAAACGACATTGTATTCGTCAACAATGTCTAACATCATTCATAAACACAAGGTCCCGTATTATGAATACACTGTACTGTAGAATACTTAAAACTATAACCCTAGGCTACACACTATGGTAATGTGCACACACATGTACATATTCAATTAACCACGATAGGATACGTCGATGCCGGTGATCAAGAGCAACCTTACAAATGTCACTTTAATTCAACCCAGAATGCTGAAACAACTCCGAATTTAGCCCAAAATCATTGTTCAATTTGTTTTATACCATTGACCGAACGATGGAGGTAGTACCTTCTTGAAAATGGAAAATGTGCAATTCGAAAGATGAAAGGTTTTTACTCACGTTTCGTTTTTATTTTTCAAGCCGGGGCGAAGAAATTTCCGAATTTCATCCACATCGTCAGTCCGACATCGTCGCAAACAGATATTTAATGAATATTTAACTTCTTTTCTTCAAGGTTTTGGTTCAAGCAATTCGATTGCTGCTCTATGAATATGTATTAAAACGGATTTTCAGACGATATCCAAGCTGCAGTGTACTGAAATGTAGTGATGGACTAAGCTCCCACAATGCATTTCACCGCATTTGCGAAGTGTTTAATGATTGCGAAATAACGGTCAAAAGTCGCAGTCTGATTTCTGACTGCGAATGAGGTTGTTCACACAGAAGACCAGAGACGTGGAGAGAATTCCTCAAACAAGTGATGCTTTGGATCAACACCTCAAAAGGAGTGTCTTCCAAGCGAGTATCTGGACAACAGCCCAAAGGTCCGTGATGCCGGTCAACAACCCCTTTAATCATGGATGGAAAGAAGAGGATGGCAAGCTGCTTCCCATTTGGATCTCGCTGCCCCTCGCCAGGGATGTGTTCTACCTGGATGTGAAGTGCACTTGCACAAGAACCTGCTCCCGGTGCACATGCATGAGGACAAAGTTGAGGTGCACTCGTATGTGCAAGTGCAAATGCGAGAAGTAGCTGTACCAGAATAATTTCCTATACTGGCATGTATAGGCCTATATGGTCAATTTGTTTGACACTTTTTTTTAATTAAAACTATTGTTCAAGAAGTTATTCAAGAAATTATCCAGCAGTTACTCACCACCATATTGTAGAACAGCTTATTGGACCTGTGAACCTTGGTCTATTTTTTGGTTATGCGCCTATACTGGTAAAATTATTGCTTCTATGGGCAATATGCCTAAAGTCAAATCTGCTACTTTTGATCCTGTATCCATACATACCTCAAATGTTCAGATCGGATATTCCAATCAAACGTTACAATAGTTTTCATATTTTACATAGGCCGCAGTGGGGGGTCGGGAACCCCCACCCCCCCCCCAAAAGCTCAAATTTTGATGTGAGTGCTTGACACTCGAAAAAATATTGTTCTACAGAGCCTTACCTACACACTGGTACTTAAAACGAAACTTTAGCATCAATTTGAAATGAAAAGAGATAATTACACATGCACGGCCCCCCACTTATATTAAGGAAAACAAACAACAACGAACTGGTTTTATTAAAGGGGGATTTTAGGCAAAACAGTAATCAATTAAAGAGCTCTGCACTTCAAACTTATCCCGTTCTTCCATTTGTGAGGCTATTTAATTTTGAATACAAGCTTTTGAATTCTTGTTCTGAAACAAAACGCCGAAGTCAAAAAAGAAAAACAAACTTAGTTCTTCGTTGGACTGAAATAGATAACGTTTTAGTGTATTACACAATTTTCGACGACAAATGTTGTTGGATGTGATACGTGGATGCTCTATTGTTGACACGAAGTTGAAGAAATACTTTGGCTATTATATTTGATAATAATGAACATCTACATCCCTATCAAGGTGCCGACGTTATCATCACTAAAACCTGAAAAGTGAATTTTAGATATTTGCAATTGTAATAGCCTTTCTGTGGAATAGTTGTAGAAGCATATCGTTGTTTTGTAAACAATCAAGGCTACAATTCTACTAAAGTCATAATTTAAAATATGTACATACCATTAACTATGCACTAATATTAATTAGAAATTAATTAGGCCCGCAGTTCAATAAAGTTGTTTATTTTAAACCCCATCGTATTATCTCCCTACATCAACTATATATAGGGAGATCAATTTAATATATACAAATAAATAAAGTAACAGAATAGACTACATTCGATTAGACAGTATTAAAATGCAAGTGAAAAGCAGCTCCAAAAAGACGCACATAAGTCTACGATTTGCATGTATAAACAGTATGCGGCTTTTACTACCTGGTAAGCAATACAGAGTTTCAATTTAACCTTGGAGTATGATACTTGTACAACAAACCAATATTCATTTAAGGTGTCCACTTCTGTAGCTTGTCAAACGTAATCCAACCATTTGACAACATAGTCTCAGGTATTGTTATACAACATTTGAAAACGATTTGATCAATTTCATGTTATCACCAAAAGAAGACATTTCACATTTGATTAATTTAAATTGATCTATTTTGCTTTTGCTACACTACTTTTACTTCATTTATTTTACTACATCAGATATATTTCTTACATTGGACTGAAGTACTTACCCGAAGATTTATTATCCAACTGTTCTGATCTCAGAGCATTGTAAGTATAGCCATGAATTACGCAAATGAAACCTGATGCAACTATCCAAGTTTTCATCATTTCTGAGCATGCTATCTTACTGTGTTAGGACTAGTTGTTATTTCTCTTTCCAGACACCTAGGGAACAATCAACTTTCGACAATACCAAATGGATTCTTCCGAGTAACTCCAAAGATCGAATTTCTGTAAGTATACGAAGTAGATTTTTTGAGAGATTTCTATTCAGTAAAAGTGTTGGGAATCAGTAAGGATATTTTTACACTGCACTTCTGCATAATGTGAAAATATGTACCATATAGTATATGATTCATGTGCAAAAAGGAAAACGAAATATCAAATATTAATAAATGGTAACGCTTATGCTGTATTTCTGTATGCATACTGATTCGAAGCAAGCTAAGAGAACGGAAACTCAAATAGCTAAATGCGTTAATGGAACAATGAAGAACGAAAATATATAAAACATACAATTTTTTTTCTTCAAATAATTAATGAGACATAAATTCTTACATGCTATTTTTTGTATAGTGGTTCATTTGGGTATTGGAAGGTCAGTCATTTGCCCGAATGATTGTATCTATTAAATCCCTTAGCTAATGAGGTTTACCAACTAATCGTGAAAATATATATTTCATTCACGTGATATGAGTGAGAACAGAACGTAAACTTAGAGCCATTATTCATTGCAGTGATGTACATTCTTTCCGTATGTGTACTATACATTTACGTGTACCATACAGGTACCAAATTAAGGAGAAAACTTACAGGAATTTATCACAAACCCCTTCAAAATTTCTCATTAACACAAATCTTATACACTCATACATTTGTTTTCTAAAACAGGACTATGTCGAATAAAAAATTTCAGGTATTGAACAAAGCTTACTTCCATGGGCTAACGTCAAATCACTATTTGTGAGTACTACTGATGTATTTGATTCCTTTGTAGAAGAAAATAATTAATTTCCTTACGATATCTATGGCAATTGCTCCAGTTATTTAATTTCAGTTCCATCCGACCACCACTCCCATCCCCCACTCTCTTTCATTCCAAATACTTGTACATAACTGTTTTTACATTATTTGATCACACTGGTATATGTCAAGTAAGTAAACGGTACATTTGTTTTAAACGACAATGCCAAATGTTATTCCGTTTCTTCATTTATAGGACGTTATCGGGTAATCGCATGACATCCTTACCAGTAGACGTCTTTAGTGAATTACAGCTCAACTGTTACTTGTAAGACCATACAAAATACGCACACACATTTTAACGATAGTTTTCTTTTGTAGTATTGTTTATGCAACTTTTGGTAAATTTTTAGTAATCTAAACCTTAGCTATCATTGCAAAGAAACATGTCAGCACATTAGCATCTAAGTTACTTGAAATGTTTTGAGTGGATGTTTTACAAAGTGTAAGTATTTAAATATAGCATGGACAGTGTAGTAGCATTTGTTCAAAAATATGAGAATATAATTTTTGTTTACTCTTAGTACAATATCTTTCTACTTTCTCTAGCTTGTTTTTTCAGCACGTTTTAGTTGTTTTTTTTTTCTCTAAGGATATAGTTTTTAATATTCGTTATCCTTACATGCATTGTGGATCAAACGCTATCATGTGCACTCGTAAGTTATACAAGTACCTCAGTTAAATAAGGACTGCTCATTGAGAGCACACCTTAAAATCTAGGCATTTCGTTCCATAAAAGTAAAAAAAAAACACTTCAGTTGGTTATTGCTTTTCAACAGGGACCTGTCGCAAAATCTACTGTCAAAAATTCCAGCTGGTTTGTGGAACTCAAATGCAAATTCTCACCAACTACAATATTTGATGTTACAGAGGAATGATCTTAACTTCCTAAGCAACACGTCGTTTTCTGGACTGCCAAAACTAACAGAGATATAAGTGTATAAATATATATATCTTTGAAACTGCAGTGAATTGGAAAATCCAGAACAGTGAAAAAACTTCCAGCCTCTACCGGGATTCGAACCCGGGCCTCCCGCTTTATATGCGGACAACCTAACTACTAGAATACGGACGCTGAGTGTATGTCCAGAGGTTTGAAACCGGTAAGGAAGGTCGTAATTCCACTGAAGGCGTTTGTCACCTGTATCGAACAAATCTAGTTCTGTTCTGGTGACATTTTTTTTTACTGTAGAGATCAAACATGATGCTAACCAACTCGAATAATTTGTGATTCCCAAAGCTGGATCTCGAAAGAAATACTTTGAACAGACTATTAAATGAAATGAAGGTAAACGACGAAGGCAATGAATATATATAATTGCAATTTTGGTGAGTGTGAAAATCCAGAACAGTGCAAAAACTTCTAGCCTCTACCGGGATTCGAACCCAAGCCTCCCACTATATATATATACAGTGGGCGGTCGTCGGGCTTCATGTAAGGGTAGTGTTTTCCGGTGTTGAAGCTGAAGGTTACGTCGAGGAAGTTGGTAATCTTCAGGTTGCAGTCGATGGTGATGTTGAGCCCCAGTTCTTTGAATAAGTTGATCAGGTGTTTTTTATCCGGTCTGCTTTACTTCCGCTGGTGTTTGAAGACTTGTAGGCCGTCGTCCTTGTATAGACGATGCATTCCTTCCCATATTCTTTTTTCTAGGGTGTTTAGGATGTAGAGTCCTACGAGCTCGCATACCTCGGCCCCATCGTAGCTACCCGTGGTGACATCAAAGAGGTCGTTGTGTCCTTTCTTCCTCCAAGGTGTGCCATTATCGAATAGGATTGACTTTTTGGAGTGCATGATGATCTGGATGTCTTGGTTGGAGATGTGGGTGTGCTCTTTAGCCATAGCTATGGCTTTTTCCAGTAGGCTTCTTGTTATGGAAGGGTAGAACTCAACAATGTCAAAGCTGATGAAGGTGTGTTTGTCTTTGTTTTGTATGTTCCTGAACCATTCTATGACAGATAAGGTGCTCCTCCATTGGTTGACCTTCGTGGGGGTCCTTACGGCGTTGTTTATCCTGTCTAAGATGGCCTTGCTTATGAGTCCCGTTTCGCTCTTTGCCGTATTTATGAGCCTGCATGGGAGGTTGTTCTCGAAGTTTTCCTTGTGGTCTTTCACGGCGATGAAGGCTTGCTTGGTGGTCATGGATTCCATTGGTTGTCGATCTCTAGTTTCTCGGCTATGGCTTCGGCGTTGATTCGGTTGACAGATGCCATGGTAGTCGTCTGGTAATTTTTCGTGATGTGTTGCCTAAGGATATACACATGCAGCCCGATCAAGATTTTAACGCAATCCTATACTCGTATCGTCTACTTTTTTTCAAAATTTCACGGAGGAAACATTTGAAACACCTGTGTTATTGCAATGGAAGTAAATGACACAATTTCGCAAGCTACATCGGTGAGACCGAGAGAAAGATACTATTCAAGAGAAGGAACCTAAGACAGGCTAGCTCTAGCCCTAGGCCTAACGGTCGTAAAAACATAGATATTTCATTGCCGCATGATCTGTTGTTCACGGCGTGCAGAGTTTGATTGAAGTTTGTAGAATATACGAACTTGTTAATAAATCTGGCGAATTTAATTCAGATCAAAATGTTTACGTAAGATAACTAAAGTAATGAATATTGACATTAAAATTGCACTGAGCGTTAAGTGCAGTAAGCTGGAAAAGTCGCAGTTTAAATTTGACTTAAAATCCTCCAGCCGAAAGTTGTTGCTTTATTGTTCCTTGTACAACTTGGATCGCTAAGGTCTGTATTAACATATACTTACTTCATTCAGTCAAACTACGACTGTCCTTACTCTATTAAGTTTCAGGATTTATCTATAGTTTATAGATTTAATGTTTCCTCTTTTCGAAGCTCATTGGATCGTTTATGTGTGTTGTATTGATATAGTGATATATAAGTTTATTGTTCTGATAATTATCATATTCATCTGTGTTGTATTGATATAGTGATATGTTTGGAAATGTAAAATCTATAAATATATCAGTCACCATCCCCAACTCGCCGATTAAGTAAATTATAGCGGTTCCTGCTCTAGGCTTCTATGTCTGCAATTCGATAATGATACGTATACTGTAAATATATGTATATATATATGTATATATATATATATATATATATATATATATCCATTCACATGTTACGTCATCTTCTATTTTCCGGCTTACTTTTTTCAAACGAATCGATGAAATAAAGTATTGATGCTATATAATAGTTTCCACTGTCGGTTAAAGATAGGCGTATCCGCACAGAGAATATATCATTAAACAGATTAAACTCAAGCCAAATGTCGTACCTACTTTTAAAAAAATCTCATTTGTGCCCCAAACAACATAATTATTTGCACTCGCAAAAATGGTTGATACACCCAACATTATAGTATTGAACCTCATTAGAACTAAAGGGAAAGCCGGGATTTGAATAGTTTAGTTTTTAATATTCAATTCATGTTGATTACAGCAAAGAATTTCGCAACAATCTAACTTGTTTCTATGACCTTATTGAAGCACATCTAGCACATCTAGTCAACAAAGCACATCTAGTCATCAAAATTTATAGCAACAATGAAAACAAGTACCACGTAAACATTTCGAAAATGAATAGGACAATTATTGCAGGAAATTATTAACTACCACTCTTTAAACATTCAGTTTCATATTAAATGGCTTCTACATACAGAAGTGTTTTAGTTATTGTAAATGGCTCAGTGACATAGTGATAGCATTTCCTGGTTTTTATGTGATAGCGCATGGCAAAATGTGGTTATGGCTCCTGGTAATGTCATTTTGCTGCGTTCATGGAACGACAACGACAATGGATGACTCCCTGCAGTATACTCAACTAGATATAAGAAAAGAAAATAGTAAGTTATTCAATATTCACTGTGTTACCATGAATAGTTTAGTACATATATTTTTGAAACACCAGTTTTGGTTTGATATGTTGGAACAATACATATGAGTACTAGATCATTAATTGTCTAGATCAACAAATTGCGTCAACTGACGAAGAATAACCGAGAACGTAAAGTGATTTCATATTTTTTGGGAAAAAATCTCTGATATATTTTGCAAGCTTCATGAACTATCCTACAAAGTACACTGATGTAGATTGTGGATATGGCAGCTAAATATCGTTTTATACATTAATCATACATTGAGGTCTAATGTTTCTCATATTATAGAATATAAATTATAATAAGGCCCCAAAATAATGGATACCTTAAAGGGAATGCAATTTTATCTTCTTTATTAACTGAGCTATCTATTTATGAAAATATTTAAGACTCTCTTGTTTAGAGAAAGCAAGATTAACCGTAGTCATCGAGCTTTCCTGCACCACTAACATAATTTGCAGTAAAATATTTCCTGTTTGTTTTAATGTATTGTGTTCAACAGGGCCAACCACTTGCGGTACTAATCATACGTGTGACTGTCATCAAACGAAGAATACATTTTACCTCGTTGATTGTTCGTTAAGAAATTTGAGTGTAACACCAACGTTACTTAACAATGCCACGGAAATGTAAGACTAAGAACGATTATGCATTGGTCCTATTGGTAACTATGTATTACATACTCATTTCGAGTCATATGATCTAACAAATATTAAAATGTAAAGTTTTGTTCTACATGAATGTTTAGTACGGGGTTCATCCTTTATGGGAGGGACAGAAGCAAATCAAGGAATACAAACAGTATATACAGTAGTGTATTCTGCCCTGGGACGTTGGTGCCGACTCCAATGTAATGTGGGGGGGGGGGGGGTTGGGGGAGGGTTGTCTTGCCGAGGTATAAAAGTATACGTGGTGCATTCTGAGGCATATTTAGACTTAAGGTAGGTCTATATAGGTAGAGCACAACGCAAGGTTGTGGTAACTAATATTTTATTTAAGATAGAAAAATATGGGCTGACACTTGATTGTTGTGGTGTACTTCTTTCTAGACTGAAGATTGGAGTTGGGCTCTGTCACCGGCCCCCTTGGCACTCCACTGATAACAAATGATGTTGGTATATGAATATATGCACAAAGTACAGTAGTGGCATCCAATATTGAAGAAGCAATCACAATATCAGATATTGCTCACATTCATTTTGAATTAATATTTGCTTTGTGATGTTTTATATGTTTGACAGAAATTTATCGCGTAACAGACTCACTGGCATACCACCAAGAACGTTCCAATGGACAATCAACCTGAAATCTATGTAGGCAATCAAAAAGTGAACCACGTATTACATTGCCTAATATTATTTTATAGATTTTTTCTTTATAGATTTATACAATGTCAATAATCTTTAATATGAAGGAGACACAAAAATATGATAATTCAATTTCGAAATATGATACGTTTACACTTATTCCGAAGCAACTTTCCATTTTGGTCAAATTTTATGTTAATAAACGGTATAACAGCTTTCAAAGAGAAGTGAAAATCGATGCAAAGTTTAGAGAGTAATTACAGTATTTTAAAACAGAATACTACATTGTAAAACCAGGTCAGAAAAAATGATGGACAAAATTTATATCCGCATCATGATCTTACGGTTACGATTTCAATAACTAGGGTTTAGAGTGGATCAAATTGTTGCTTTTTGTGACAGGTTATACTCTGTATGACTTTTCTACAAAGTATCAGCTTTACAAAGGAGACTAAATCAAAGAAAAATTTTAGTATTAAATTTTTTTTGAACTTATGAAACTAGTGAACAATTCTACTACTATTGGGAGTAAAACGAAGTTTTTAGTCGGTTCCCGGTTCCACTCGCAAGCTCTGTTAACGTAAAATCTTTCCCGGCAATCATATTTTGCCGGAGGCATTACTTGCAAATGTACCAAATTTGAAACACCTATAAGTACATATTGATTTACATCAATACATAGGAGATGTTTTTCATAACAAATAGCACAAAGCCTCTTACTAATTGTTAAAAATGTTAACATAGATAGCTCTACAATAAAAAGTAAAACAAATATGTTACGAAATATTACGCTCGACTTGAGCCAAACTGTTTTAACAAAAAATTATTTAGGTATCCTTCCTGTCCTCTAAGTTTTCTACGTAAAGTAATAAAGTTCAGTCCTTACAAAGCCTTGATCATCTAATCGAAATTATTGACAATTGATTTCGAAAGCAATAACTTATATTGTCAGTGTTGAATGTCATGTTACTATTCTGTGTCCAGGAAGTTATCGCATAACCAGTTGAGGAGCTTGCACTAAGACAATTTTCCAGGAATCATGAAGTTGCAAGCAATTGAGTGTAATGAAACACTGGCTATAATCTATAAATGTTACTCCATGTTAGGTATGTGCATGTCAACATAAGTTTTTGATGAAATGCTCTACTATTTATTCACCGATTTATTTATTTTCCTTCCAATGTGTTAAGTAACATATATCGAAGATGAATCAATTGTCAGACTACTAATACAAAGTGGCTATTTCTGTCTCTGCCTATTCCCTTTTACAAGTATCATAACTTAACGGTGAGATATTTGATCTGTACAAGGCGAATGATTTGTAGATGTTGCAATGGCCAAATGGAACTTTGAAAGATTTTGAGGATTCTATGTCGAAACTGATACGTTTCTAAATTGTGCGTATTGCACTCTTCCACATTCTCCCGCAAAATGTTTATATTTGTTGGGAAAAATTGAAAAGTAGACTTTTAATAAGGTATATGAAACGAAACATGCTTCATTGAATTGCCTGGCTTTCCAGCTAAATGATAAACACTGCCGTGGAGGGAAAGTTCCTGTTCTTACACCTTTGCTATCTATTAGTAACACCCATGTTTACGCTTTTATTAAATATCGTAGAAATGTGTCATACAACTTGATCAGAGAAATCCCTGCTGGATTATTCTCCAGGAATTGGAACATTACAAATATGTAAGTGTATGATAAATAGTCGTTCACCTATCTTGTTATGAAACTACTGAAGAAAAAAGAAAATAAAAATGTAAGGAGCAAGCAGTTGTCATCTACAGAAGGCGTCTAAAAACACCGTACGCATATAGAGTGACGCTTTTTTAGTCAAAATGTCGATTGAGAAAGAGGAGCTCTGAAAGAAAATGCTGCTTTAAACGACGTTTGTTTGACAAATTGTTGTTCATCTTTCACCAATAAACACATTACTCCAGTCTACTTTATATTATTTAGAGACTTCTCAGGAAACCGACTCGAAGCCTTACCAACGGGCTTGCTTTCAAATAATACCAAAATGGAACGACTGTAAGTTGCTATAGAGTATTCTTCTTTAACTTAGACTATATAGCCACTGTAAGACATCGTTAAGTAAATCATAGGCTAGATACAATAAGAAAAAACAAAAACAAAAAACAAAACAATTTACATGCATCCTTGTAAAAGTTTTTCAATCACATTGCATAAAATAAATGATGAGGCGGACACATTGCACTCACATAGAAGTTAGTATTTGATATTTTATACCAAAAAATGCTTTCAACATTTATAAATTTTATATTGCAGTGTTTCCTTAACAATATTATATCTCTTGCACTTAAGATGTCCTATGCTTTTAATGGTGTATGAAACGTTACTTTCATTTGTTCACTTGTACTCCACCTACCGTATTTATTATATCATATTCCATTAACGTACTTTTTCCTTTTATTATTACCTGTCAGGCCCTGGTAATAGTATGTGCTGTCATAATACGTATACTTACAGTTACATAAGGGATTCCATTTATCATTACTTGTTAAACTCGTGTAATGTTATGACTTTAAATTGGTTTTCTCTGTTCCAATACAGATACTTATCAGATAATCTACTAACTGACATTCCCCATGGATTTTTTATGTCAACACCGAACATATACGACCTGTAAGTATTGTGATGTAGTCGTTACTGTTTCATTGTAGTTGGAATGAACAAATACGCAATGCTACAGGACAATATCTACACCCTTAATGACTACTTTTAAATGTCATTTCATTCTCTTCAGCATTCTTGCTAACAATAAATTACATCACGTTCATCAACGCTTCTTTAACGGACTAGAAAACCTTTCTTACTTGTGAGTATAGATATTTTCAGCTAGAGCTCTGTTAATCTTGTTCATGTATAGTATAGCTGGACTAGCTTGTTTATTTTGTATATAACATGAGTGATTTAATATGATTGCGGTGTAACGACGTGTGATGCATTTATCTATGTCAAATAATGGAACGTCAATGACCGTTGGTTTCTTAGTGTGTCCGATGAAAAAGAAAATTTTAATGAAAATAGACCATTACTCAGAAACTGCTTCATTTCATTCACATCTTTAATCATTGCTAACATTTGACGAAAATAATTTCATTTCACTTTACTTTTCTACAAAGATTTGTCATTAACGTAACGTGTAGTGTATAAATCTGGGTCATATCCGGGTAAACCGGGTCACGACATAAATCTTTTCACAAATTAATCGTAATCGTATCGAAAGTTACCGTATCATTTATATAAAAAAAAAAACATCTTTTGCAGGCCACTTTCAGGGAACAACATTCGACAACTGCCGGCGAATCTCTTTAGTAATACCATAATCAGTTATTGCATGTAAATACTTTTCCTTTTATTACTTTTTTTTAATAAAGAAAGTACCAAGTAGTTAAATTACGAGCAGTTCATGCAGATATATGTTACACTATAAAAGAGAGTTTAATATGACATAGTCCTACTTCTCAGGATAAATAAGAAGACATTTCAATGCACATTCATTCACGTTCATTTAAAAAGGTTTGTTTATTTTTATACTGATTCATCGGGATTGTCGCATATTCTCATTGTCGAATAAGATTTTGTTTTAAATGAAACCAAATCAGATCGTAGATCAAATCCTACTTTCCTTACATTTATCATTCCTTGTTTTAACACCCGTTAGATTTGGAGGTATCTTTACTTGTTAATATATTTAATTTTTGAGTCGCCTTTCCTTTAACACACGTTAAGCTTATTGGTCTCTTTACTTGTTATTTGATCAAACGCTGCATAGACCTTTCAAACAACAGTTTAACGGAAATACCGTTCGGCCTGTTTAATTATACGAAACACGACGCGCAGTTCCTGCTATTGCAACGGAATAACCTCACTCGTGTACGGAACGGATCATTCGATGGATTAAGTAGACTAGGCAATATGTGAGTAACATACCTGATTATTTCTAAACTGGCCAGGTTCATGTTTTTTGACCCATAGTCTTGTATTAACTATAACGTAATAGCATATTGTCACCTATCAATCCGTTTAAAACTTGTATCCTACTTTCGGTTTCAGATTTCTCAGCAACAACGACATCAGTGAAGTGGAGGGAAATGCTTTTGCAGACATGCCTATTAAAAACATGTAAGTCATAAATTGGCCGTATGAATTTATCCATCTAAACAAGTTTTTGTTCATTGTTTTTTCTTCGCTTCATAAGAACATTAAATAACTTTCATTTGATTTCAAAGCTACCTCTTTAACAACAAAATAAAAGAACTCCATAAAAGTCCATTCACAACGACAGAATTACAATCAACTATGTGAGTACCACTCGAATGATAATCATTGTTTATTTTGTTGGCAGCAGTGGCGAGCAAATAAATTAAAGTGTTGTTGTTAAGTGAGTGGGGAGGGCGGGTGTGGGAGCGGGATGAAACAGAGAGGCAAATTCAACATTCCGCGACTGCTTTTGGGAGGGGCATAAGCCTTTATAGAAGGGCGTGGTACAGCACAAGCTGCAACCGACTGTCATATAAGGGTAATAATGAAGCCTACATAAATATCTCTGGACGCCGATTGAAATATTTCCCTCGATTCAAGATGGGAGGGCATGGCCACATCCACTAATCTATCCACCATCTTCCTTTACTGATAATAATGACAACAGTGACGTCATTTTGTAAATGGATATAATGCACATGTTTGTAAACTGATGTTCAATTGGTTTTCTCTCTCTTTTGCCCCGAATAGTTAGTTACCATGACAAATATGTTTATATTGATTACTCTGCGTCATTTCTATTTCTGTGTTTTTGTCCATCAAAGACATCTTTACAAGAACCCTCTTGAAAAAATCTAAGCGAAAGCTCTCGAAGATATGCCCAATCAGATGAAACTGTAAGTTACAATCTGACAACAATTAAGACCTTGTAACTTTTACATTCTGTGTAAGCCATGGTTTATTTACACAAGATTGGACATGGTCCAAACCATGTCATATATTTACATATTTTAGCTCCATTTACTGTTAGCCTGTACATGGGAATGTATGTTCGGTAGATTTAATGTTGCTTTGTAACACTTGTAAATGTCATGTCTAATGTCCTCGTGTCTTTGAACGGTACTTATTTAGTGTTTAAAATATCAATATGTAAACACCAAAATAAAATCATACCACAACAGATTAGGATGCCACATAAATAAATATGGCAATATATATTTAGAAAACTGTCGATACAACAGTTGCTACTTCAAGATTCAAAAGGAACAGATAATAACTCACAGAAAATATGTTTGCATCATTATTATTCCTTACAGACTGCTTAGCTGTGGTTACCTGAAGTCTTTACCGATGCCAAACAGAAATATCACAAGGTATTGAAAAAAAACTCTTCATGTCGGTTTAGATAAAATAGTTGGCCATTTGATGTACTACTTATCACCATATGACTGCCATCAACGACGCAAATACGGAGGAGGGGGAGGGGTAAGGCAGATTTTTCACCCATTCCGCTTAGCTGTGTTATATAAATTCTCTGCAGATGTCAATCATGTATCACAAGGTATAATTGTAAAAAAAATTAAAATCTTATATCGTTGAAAATAAAAATTTGGTTTTCTGTTAATCGAGATATGATTGCGATGATGTGTGATAAAATCACTGCAAATCCTCTTTAAGTTATATATTTGTTTTCATGAATATCGCTGCGAGAGAGCAAGATTTACATGATATACGAATATATCAGTGTATATACACACAGTAAAGCCAGCTAATACAAATATAACAAACAAACGTTTCGTAACATTTAAGAAGATATGTTATCAACTTTTCATTCACCCAATTTACTAATAAAGGAAAATAAAAAGAAGGGAAAGAAGGACATTTGTAGTCTGCTTGTTTTTCCAAAGTGAATGCGTTAAAAGCGGTATTGTCCCTACACTGACGTTCAGTCAATCTGGAGATGTCTTTTATGAGGTTCTAAGACGCCAAGGTTTTATCTGTACATTGGAATCTCGGACAGCCATATGTCAACCGTGCCCCCCTGGTAGCTATGGCAACAAAAGTGGTCAATGTACACCTTGCCCTGCAGGTGAGTGAAATCTTAAAGAACTGTTTAAGTATACCTGTAGTCTGTACAGGCTTTCAAAGGTGGGAGGGGAACCTCCCCGACTGATAAGGCCATAGGCATGGACCTAATGGAATCAGCAGAGGCGAATGACGGACTTCGTAAAGGAGAGGTGTAACCTGGGGCCACTGAAACAAATGGGCAAGTGGGCGGTATTTTGGTCTTTTGCCAGAACAAAATCCACGTTTATAGATCAAATGCTGCAAACTGTGTCTTAATGAAACAACAAATGAGGTCAATAATCATTTAGGTCAACAACTTCCACGAAAACAAAATTTAAATGATGTCGAGTATCAAAGCGTATCAAAATTTTGCCCTATATTATGTCATAGCTTAAACCTCCATTGGAATTAAATAGATTGTTTATATTTATCGGTGGCCTTCTTCTGCTCATATAGGTGGTTTTTATCAAGATGATATCGGTAACAATTCTTGCAGGCACTGTCCTAATGGTAGCTTCGTTAAAAATGGAACTGGCACGTCATCATCGCAGTGCATATTGTGTCCCGAAGGAACTAAACAAAGTACTTTCGCTGGATACCGAGCCTGTCCCTGCAAAGAGAACTATACTCGCTTACATCGATTCGAGAAATGCTCAGTATGTCTAGAAGAAGGACTGGATTGTTCTCAAGATTACAAGGCTCTTTTACCAGGCTATTACTGGAATTGGACATTTCCCAAAGCAAGTCTAAAGGAATATTCTAATTTTGTACTGAATCTACAAACTGAAAATGTACATTATGATCAATCCACCGTTGAATATGAACAATTGATTCCCAGAGTATTTGCTTGTTCGAGCCCTGAAAACTGTGAGAATAATAACAGTCATGAAGTTAATGAAATAGCTGGTTCATGTGCGGTGGGTTATAGAGGATGGCTTTGTAGTAAGTGTGTGAAGGGATATTATTCTGTCTTAGGATTTTGCCTTCCGTGTCCAAATATTGTATGGGTTTGTTTTGAAATCAGTATGACTGTTTGTATTTTCATCATATTCCTAGTGTTTGTGATTGTGAACAGCAAGAAGCAGAATCGTTCAAAAGAAGGGAGAACCATAGCAGACATTGTATCATCTAGGGTCAAAATTGTTCTAGGTTTTTATCAGGTTGTAGGTGAGCTATTCGAGGCATTTCACAGTGTCAGTTGGGCTGGAGTATTACATTATGTTGGAGAATGGATTTCGGTACTTGAATTTAACATTTTGAGGTTGATTGTGAAACCACATTGCTTACACGAGAAGCTATCATTGAATCCTAAGATCGAATTTAAAATCGCTCTCTTGTTTCCCATTGTCGTAATTTTAATTGCGTTTGCTTGTCAACAAATGTTTAGAGTCTACTTCAAGTGCAGAAAACGCTACGATGCGCATAATCTTAAATTTAGGCTTGCCGAAACGAGATCTGCACTATCAACGTATGTCCTGTTAATTATATTTGTGACATATCCATCAACTTGTGACATCATATTCAGTTTGTACCCTGGTGCCTGTGATACATTTGAGGTTTACAAAGAAAATGATATTTCAATCACTCTGCTTCGCGCTGATTATGACATTGTATGTAGTGATCTCCTCTATTACCAGATATTTGCTTTTCTTGCTACTCTTCTCTATGTTATATCTTTTCCTGTATTGCTCTTCCTTTTTTTGAGTAAATATATCAAGAGACAGCGTGATAACGAACATGTTTCAGAACCAGACACAAACCACCAACTCAACAGTGAAGATAACTTAACGAGCGAGCCTATCGCATTGAACAGAAGTGAGAGTAACGAAGAAACTCATGACATTCCCGTCTGGCTGAACTTTCTCTGTGAGAATTTCAAACCCGGATTTTGGTTTTGGGAAATTCTGGAACTTGCCAGGAAGGTCACGCAGACAATGTTGATTACATTACTAGGATGGGATGATCCACTGACCAAGTTAATTACTATCGGTGTGTCTGTGTTGTTCCTCACACTCCACGTGAAGTTTTCACCAATGAAGAGCCCTTTTGAACAACGATTACAGGTAAGTTTTGTCCATAATATTAAGCGATGTACTTGTTGTAACGGTCATGTAAGCTATTTAAACCAGGAATTAATTAAATGTTTGCATCGTTGAATGGATTTTGACAGAAAGAACGATATTATTTTCAGAACGTGTAAGGCCTATACTTGTGAATGAAAATTGTAGTTTGCTAATACACCGGTTTCGTCCTGTTTGCAAAAAAAAAGTTTTTTTAATTAATGAAACAGTAGCTGCAACTAACTATTAATGCATGCGATTTATTTTCAAGTTTAGAATTGCTCCGGTGACTCTCGTATCAGTGTTTAGTATCGCGACGTAGGATGAGCCATTAATGTTGGTGATATAGTTAGTAGTAATCGTAAACGAAAAGTCTAATTTGGAATACCCCCAGTTATCATACCATAACCATTTTTGAGTGATCACGTGACCGCTTGTGCTGTGACGGTTTTAACCATTTCGGAATTTCAGGTACAGCATGAGTTCAAAGCTAATGATCACGAAAAGCGGCATAGTAAAACGGATTCTTGCTTATCGTAAGCAATGAATAGAATACAAACGGTGGCAAGTGCGCACATACAAAGTCACTGATTTTTTTTATATTTCCACATATTTCCTCCTTTCAGCTCTTTTCCCTCGCTGTGATTTTTGTCAAGGTTCTGTTCGCTGCTGTTCCTATGTCCAGTGACTACGGAAATTACATATCAATTGGTATTATAACTTTAGACGCGGCCATTATAGTTATTGTTTCAGGTAAGGCTGTTCTCAGTACAAAGTGGAAATAGTATTCTAGATCTTTGTTTATACCGTTATCAATATTCTTGGTATCGTATGTTTCTTTAAAGTAATTCAAGGCACATTATCATTAACAGTAATTCAATTTGTGTACAAGTTAAAGAATGAAAACGCAAATTCATATTTGTATATCAATATACTTAACCATGGAAACCATAACTAGTTTAATAGCTCTCAATTAATTACGTAGTTATTATTAGCTAACTTAAATTAGTGTTCAATTAGGGGATAAATACGAGGAGAAACGGTCTTAAATTTGATTTGAGACCGATGATGACGTCATCGAGGAGGCTGAGCGGACCGAGCGGACCGTCATCAGAGGTCTCAAATCAAATTTAAGATCGGGTACCCTCGTTTTTATCCCCATTCATAAATGACCCTCACAAATGTTAGAAAACGGCATTTTTTCGCTAATTTTTGCTGATCTGTATTTAATTCTCATTATGACTCCCTTGATCTTTTTCCTGAATGACGTAATAGTCACCTCTTGTTAGCCTGTTGCTAACATTCTTTTGAGTAGAACTCGTCTATCTCTGGTCGGTAGATGAACCGTTCAAATAAACGTTTACTGGGCCTGAGAATGAGCAGTTTTTGAAGAGGTTCCGAGCCCCATTGTTTGACAGGTTTTGTACTTGTAGTAACCGCAGTGTTATTGCGAGTCTGAAAGATCGCTAGGCCTAGTCCCTGGTCAGTCATGTCGTTACAGCGCACTAGTAGTAGTAGAAGTAGTGCAAACGTTATTGTTAGGCTTAGCGACAAGCTTTACGCTTCGGTGCTTGCACCTCGATAAGGTTGCTGACATTGACTTTTTTTTGTGCTGTCTAGGAGTAGGACTATCTTCATCTTATTGACTCTAGCTCAAAATTTAGCTCAAAATTAATCCCTAAGTCATTCATGTTACTCGAAGTATCTATCTGGATGATTTAAGAAGTACGTACAGTGTGTATTGAGACTCAGTGTGTGTGAAAACATATACAGTACTACTGCTGTAACTAATAGGCTATATATACTGTACAGTATTCTTTTGCAATTTGGAACATTTCTTTGCCCATGAACACATTTGCATATACTCATGGCAACATTACACCATGTCTTCATTTCTTTTAATTATGACTTCATGATTGCCATGGCAACAAACCAGTGTTTGTCTAACATTTCGATCCTGAAGCAATTCTCCTCTCTATACACTCGACCAGTCTCGAATCGCATTCTAGTTTACAGAAAGTTGGTTTAGGCATTTATGAATTTTAGTTAAAACATTGTACATTATGGAGCCGATATTATGTTAACGGTGAGTGGATGTTTGTCGTTGGTGTAACAGGTAGAACACACAGCGAACTTTGAACGAATATCGATGTACATACAGTTTTAGACAATATTAACTTGCATCACCTAAATAGTGCCATATGGAAAAATTATTAGTGAAGTTAGACAAACAATTCACTAACAAGTCTTCATTTTCGAGAATACACTTGAAATTGCAGTAATTTAGATAAGAATGCTAACCACGAAATTTTGTTTTGCATGAAGTAATATTAATAATATCAACGAGGAAAATACAAGTTAATAGTTTATATCAAGTGCTTCTTTTGAGAAAATCTTCTTAATATGATATATTGTTGCTGCATGTTACTTGATCAACATTGGGGAAAATCTGCTCAACTTGAAGACTGGTAAATGAAAAATGTTCTTGGGTACTTAAATGTGTGTCACTGCAAGTAGTTATCATAAAATACTGACCCCAGTTTCAATATGTTTGAATCGAAAAATGATCAGACGAAGGAACGTTTATTATTGTCTACGATGACAATTTCTCAGTGATCGTAAAGTGGTTAATTTTGTTTACTGTCAATGTTAAACAAAACCCGAAACCGAAATGACCCAGATAGTGAAATGGGGCGAGGCGTAGGTATCGTTTATATATATATATGTAGAACTGACCTGCTTATTTTATGAATTTGAACCTTTTAGACCGTCTACTCAACTTCCGTTAAACAAATGATGTTTAATAAACCATGCAGTTATGTATGTTGATAGCTTCGCAAGTTGCTTGAAATTGATGACTTTTCAGGTTTATTTGTATTTTGGTATATTTCTCTCATTCGAATTACAGGTGAGGCAATACTTCCCGCGTACCGTTACATCAAAAGACGCTGTCAAAGAAAATACATCGACTACCTTTCCATGTAATTCTTAACTGGTTTTACATCTATAATGTCGGATCTAAAAGCGATATTAGTTTTTCTTAATTTGAAGTCTCGGAATATTGACCTGACAAAGGAGTTGACCTGACAAAGTTTTATTGTGAGTCAGCATATCTTACACAATCGGAATTTTTTGAGCTTTTTTTAAATAGTTCACTGTGTATATTTGTAAAAAATCTGAAACGTAGTCTGCTAATATATATTACAGTATTGATCAACTTGTCTTGTTTCTAACATGATTGTTGAACTCAATTACATTGGTAAGAAACCATTTTGACAGTAGTTACTACTTTTTTTTTTATAGTATCACGGGAGTTCCATTGTCGTCGGTTGTTTCTATCTGTTTTTGAAAGTTATTGTACTAATTTTTTTCCAAAGGAGAACATTTAGAATCCTGTACATTAAATATTTATTTAAAAAACACTAATTTTAAATAAACGTTTCATCTCGATGAATGACATAAGGAATATGTAGCAAAATGGTCTCAGGATTGTGTGTTCTGGAAAATCAACGTATGCTCTTGGTTCACCATCTGAATCATCTAAATACCTTTTGCTGTTAAGACTGTTTAATGTGCAACTATGTAGGAGTTACTCTGTTAAGAAATGTTAATGAAAAATTATCGCTACGTTATGGTATGTTACATTTGCATGTCTTTCGTGTTAAGTCATTATATTGTAAAAAGTAATACCCAAAAAATAGCTATAATATGTCTTTCTGTAGTAATTACCTAGTTTCGTGATACGCTGTATTATAAAGTACAAAGAGACACTTCTATAAAGCTACAGATTTAACAATATATGGTGTGATTACCTTCTGTACTAAGCTAAAGGATTAACCAGACTAATGAAGAACTTTAAAGAAATATATGCCTGCTCTGACTTGCAGTAGAGTATAACATATATTAACCACATGACAAATGTCACTGTTTTCATGTTTAACGTGTAATCCTATATCGTAATTGGTATGTTTAACTAATGTATTAAACCAAACAGTCTGTTCTTCTCGTTCTAAAGAATAGTATAGCAGAGATATAAGTGAGTGTTTTCGAGTTATCCTGTGTAATGAAAAACTATTGAATTCGTCACCACTATACACAGTTTTCTTTAATCTATTTTGTCTTATCGTACATACAATCAATAATTTCACTCAACGAACTTACTGTGACCGTTTTTTTTTTAAAACTAAGCTTTTGTTAGGTCGATTTCCAACATCGTCTTAACTCTAATTCAGACTTATGCAAATTTTCTTTGTGTAGTATACTTGTATTTCGCTGCTGATTGATGACATTGCAATCGATTGTCATTATATTATTTAAAGTATTGATGATGAGGGTGCTTTAGTTCTGGGTTGCAATTCAGCAATGACGCACAACGACTTGCATTAAAGTATAAATCAGCCTGGAATCGAGTCGGCAAATAGGGGCACGTGATTGCGAAACTAGTTTGGAATAACATACTTACATGCAATGAAAATTCAATTCACTTCCATACATTTATTCAGATGGTCATTTACTAATAAAATCGTGTTGCTATTTGAGTAGCAGATTGCACCTTCACCCCTACTTGCTTACACATTCGTTTCAATTACTTTCTGTTTCAACCACAATAAGTAAGTACTACCGCTAAATTAATGCAAGATGATTGTTTTTAATATGCAACTTTACTTTATTGACAAAAGTCATTGAGAAAATCTTTTCTTATGTTTTTCAAATGAAAGTACAAGCAAATAATAGTTTTTCACCTTCACAGTAAAACATATAAATATTTGTAACTTAGTGATATGTTTAATATGTGCAAGAAACAAACGACAACACAGTTCCAAACCTAACCCCATCACCATCACCATCCTATATTTCAAAGATATGAGCATGTTCAACATGATGATGAAGCAACAGTACAACAATCATTGCACTATGTGATATGCAACGTGGATGAACTAACTACAAGCAAATGAAAAAAAAAATCTTAATTACAGGGGCTTCCAATGAGTTCTCAATCATTTGATTCATCGAGCACATTCTTCGAATAACTAGTCACATCTGACAACTTTCAACTTCTTCGGAATTTAAAGTTGTTTAATGTTAGATAATTACATCAGTACAAGACCTGACATGACTTTGTATTGGTAACATCTTGTCATAGATAACATGTCACATCCAGAAAGAGAAGTGTGCAAAATATAATCAGTTTCATTATGCCACAATAACGTAATAATCCACTGTACCGTAATTATATGTACAAATTACCTCACCGGTTGATACAGAAGAGACACTTCAGATGAAGTGTCATGTTCAAGGATACAAGCTGACTATTACTATTACTCGAACTCGCAACACATAGATCATCAATTTGCAATGCAAGACGTGTATAAATGAGGACATGATTAATTAAAATGTATAAGTATATGACTAGTAATAACACCGAAGAGCTGGTGACTTGTTAGATAAAAGAATCTCAGAAGGCAAAAGTATCGTATGTGTGTGATTTTCTAAGAAACAACAGGTTCCCATGTTCATTGTTCTATGGTTCTTGAAAAGTGTTGTTAACTAAACCTTCAGAATATATTCTACGAAGAAGGGTTCAAACTAAATAAAAGTACCATGATTGGAATACACACACAATTTAGACTAAGAGATTAAAGAAATTAGTCGTACTTGAACCTTTCTAGACATTTTTGCTAGATCTTTGGGGAATGGTAACTAGCAAAGCTCATCAAACCAGCAATCGAACAGAATGCTCCCTCTTAGATCGCAATTGACATGACAGAAGAGACAATACTTTGCACTTATGAACTTACTATGTTTACATGCCGATTATTAAATGGACATCATCGATAAATTCAATGGAATGGTGAATGGTAAAGATCGATATGTAAACAATAGTCGCTGTAACTTTGAAGAGTAGAAACCTATTAATGTAACCATATGATCAACAAGAAAACATTAACAAACCAATTTGTTTTTTAATATTAATCATATTTCGATACGCTTACCATACAAGAATATAAAGACGATGCAAAAATGCATGACAAAACTCGAATGTAAACAAATTAAATGAAAATTAAATACACGGAAAAGCATCCTTAAAAATATCCAGCAAAACACTGTTCTCTTTTAATTTAATACAGGAATCATCATATGTTGTGTCCTCTGGGTGAACTGGACTGAAACTTTATGAGATAGAAAATAAAGGAATCAATTGAAATTAGCCATAGGTTTGCCTTTTCAAGCATACTCCATGATATTGCTGTTTCCCTAAAAACCACATTCACCAATTTTCACAAGGGGATCTCGATCTTACATCTACATGCAAGCACTTGGCGTTGTATATGCGTACTACATATCACTTCTGTTTACCTTTACTTAACATTGCACAAAAAACAACTGCAGTCGACCACATATTAATGGCTTGGACGTATTAGTTTTTGTCTAAAGATTCTGGAACAAAATCATTTAGCGGTTCCAGCTAATGGAATGGCAATTAATAATTCAAGTTAATAGTCATCTATCGATCAGTTAATTACAATCGAGTGAAATGCTGGTATATGCTTGGACACGCAAACTCTGGGGTATCTCACTTTACACAAATTTGTTTTCCTAAAGTTGAAATCAAACGCTCGAGAAGTTAGTTTGAAGAAAGAAATAAGGCTTCCTGGTTTTAATAAAGCTGATACCTACGGAATGAGGTATCGGTTCGAGAGAAGGGGAGTGATATAGGTCTTAAAAAAGTGAGTCAAATACATATAGTACATGTATATATACATCAAGTATATGAAACAATAGGTCTTCGGACAAGATACAAGAGCTGAAAAAACATTGGTCTCCGGTTAACTTTGTTTGTTACCATAAATTGATCGCAAATCATTTAAAGCGGTATATATGTGTAAACAAATACGATTTGCAACCACCAAGATTATCGAAAAAAATTGCATTGAAATGAGTTTTCAAAAAAATATGGATTTCTGAGGAGGTCGGAATGTTTTCTAGAAAGGATATCTAATTCACAGTTTTTACCCCTGTAAACCTTTCCTCTGACCCATAATGTTTTCAGCACAATGTGCTAAGACACATTAAACCTGTGATATCTTTGTGGAAGTTATTTATGACAATTATCTCTATCAGCATAGACCAATAATGATGGTTGGGTTTATATCTCCTGTGAACTTATATAAACCGAGCATTTCCTCTGTCTTCTTGCAATTCTTCTTGAAATAAAGGCTGTGATAATTAAAAATTAAATTACATTTGTGAAGCAGGACAAAAATAACAATACCGTTAGAGCAATAATTTTGTAGCAATAACTTTACAGTGTGACATATATTTAGTATGGTTCTATATCATCCTTTTGTCGCTAAAACTTCTTTAGCATTCCAGTTTATTGACCCTTTTTACCTTAACATCTAATTTTACTTTCCTATTTGTGCTTAAGTAGTTATATAGAAAATATTACTCAGTATGCTACTTTTACTTTCTGCCTTCACAGTATGTTGCTTCTACTTTCACAAAATGCTTTCATGAAACCTAATCCGTGAACTACCGCAAAGGCTTTTCAAGGATTACACGCTCAGCAAACACTGTAAATCTCATATTACCTTGTTATTGAACAAAGTTTACATCAATAAGAGTGTCATCCATACTTTACCATTAAACAACTGCTGATTCGAAATGATTTCAGGAAAGTTTAAATCTAAATTTAAAGTTCGTAAAGTACACATGTTGAAACTGATGATCCTGTTAAACAGAAAGGTCGAAGTACATCGTTCATCACTTGTATCGTTTCAAAACATCCGTACAGTTCCCCCTCCCATTTCATTGTCAAATCTGTGTTTGAGCGTTTCCCTTTTCTACATTTAGTTCAAGCAAATAAAAGTAACTATGGACATTCATTTCCACAAACTTTCAATGTCATCTACTTGATAAACTAGCCTTTATACCAACCCATCTGATTATATAACACAACAATAATGATGACGACGATGACATCAGTTTTGCCTTGAGTACTCTACTTCAGATAGTTACATCATATGTTGACTTAACCTGAACGTTTGACAGACTCTTGCAAGCAAACATACACTAACCAAATAATTATAGATAGTGTTCCTTCTGGTTAATTACCTTGCCCCATATCAGAAGTGCCCTCGCCTGCGATGAGCTTCGCTAATACAGACATATTTTGTTGTGAAAAAACACAAAGTTAAACACAGAACTCTAGTACACAGGAGTTGCTTTTATTTCTCTTTTCAGTAAATATACTTTATAACCAGCTCTGTTCAGTAAGCAGAAATCTTGTGAAATGATTGGCAACAGCCATGTCCATGCAACATATACATATTTAGACAATTGGCGAGAAACGATACAACAGCCCAGCAAACACAAAACGTTATCATAACATTTTTAAAAAGCCTCTAAAGTATGTATTTATAACGTTAAATATGGTGTTATAAAAACGTCAGTATAACGTTTTAATGAGATATTAATGTTATATTAATGTTTTAACGAAAAAAGTTTTGAAATAATAGCCCGAAAACGTTTTCGTGACATATTTGTTACACCACAAATAACGTTATCAAAACAAAAGACGAAACGTTTTAATAACGTTTTCAAAACGTTTTTATGTTTGCTGGGAGTTTGACCAGAGAACCTCTTGTAGAAAACACAAGCACTGGAAGCACTGTGAGTATCTGCTGTAAAAGACTTCTCGTCCTTTTGGTTTCTATCACTTGTATTGAACGTTTATTTGAAGCTTCATGCATGAAACACAACAGTTCAACATATATTGCTCAGCAACCCTTCGCTTGACCATCTATATCTATATATATATATATCTATATATATATTTATATATATATATATATCTATATCTATATATATATATATTTATATATATATATAGAGAGAGAGAGAGAGATATAGATATAGATATATTAGTTTCAAACGCAAATGACATTCTTTGTTCTAACATTGATTTGTTTGAATTAACAAAAGCAGCTATCTGGTTTCATTATTGAAGAAACGAAGTTGAAAGCAAATTCAGACGAAAGTGGAACTGTGTCTGTAACTTCATAACTAACGTTATTAAACCATAATATATAACGACAAAATATATGCTGTATTATTTCCTTTACGTATCTGATAAATATGCACTTAATTGCTGTCCGTAAAAACTCGTTGGCAACGTACCAGTCGTTTGCCTCTTCGTTCGTTGATGTGGATGACACTAATACGTACTGATTAACGATTTTGTCTTTGAAAAAACTGACTATTATCGGTGAAGATTCAAGTTTTCGTTACTGGTCGTTAGGTGAGTTAAATGTTGCAAACTTAAACTAATCTTAATAAATTATTATTTATCAATCGTCCTCTTGCTGGTATGATCATGTCAACATAAAACTAGATTGTATCACCTGATAGGGATTTTTCCTCTTGTTAGGGTTATTACAGATCTGTTGTACATATTACTAACGAAAGATTGAATTATACAAACGGGAGTAAATATGATGAATAAGGTCAATGTATTTCCATTTGAAAGACATACCTGTAGTAATGAAATGTATATCCAGCGAAATTTAGGGCAACTTTTTAGAATTATTGTCTAGTACGCAATCAAATATGAAGGAAAAAAACCCCGTTTTAGCAAATACGTTCATACGGATGGACCGTTACTGAGTTGTTTTCAAAATGTTTTTTCCTTCCGAACAACACTACATCGGATACGATCCTTCAAGGCATTGGATTTCTAGGCAACCGCCCCGATAGAATTGAGCTCTGCAGTAACGATTTTGAAGGCACAATTTAACCACGTGGTCTCATTATCTTAGAAGATAATGACTAAACCACCTCTGCCTGTATATTTTCACCTTCGACCTCTCCTCCCCTCCTTCCTACAGCCTCTCTCTTATCCTTTCTATACACATTTACAAGCTACGTAATCTTATCTTTTCTGTCTATCTATTTTAAAAGGAATTGATCCAATAAAGTATGATTCTATATAATAGTTTCCACTGTCGTTTAAAGATAGGCATGTCTGCACAGAAAATATATCATTAAAGATATTAAACTGAAACGAAACTTAAAACGGAATAAATATTTGTGCTAATTTGTTTACATAATTATTTGCGCTCACAAAAAAGTTTATACACCAACATGATAGGATCGAACCTCATTAGCCCTAAAGGAAAAGTTGGGAATTGAAATAGTTTAGTTTTTTAATATTTATAACATGGTGAATTTCAGTAAAGAATTACACAACAACTTAACTTGTTTCTATGAGCATTTCGCACGTATATGTATTGACCTACATTTGAAGTTTTCAATTAGGGATAACGAAGATCTAAGTGGAACCAAAGAACACTAAAAGCATATCTAGTTATCCAAATTCCTAGAAAAAATTAAAACAAGTAAGACTTAAAAAGTTTCGAAAGAGAAAGGAACAATATAATGCACTACCTATCCTACGACCTACCTATACCTACGACTCTTACATATTTCACTTCTTATTAAAAAAGTTCAAGTTAAAGGTTTACAGTCATGTTTGACTGAAAGGCCTCCTCACACGGCTTTACCACTTAACCACTGGTAATTGGTGTGCAAAATTCGATCAATCTCTTCTGGGACTGTATTTACAAGTTACGTCGCAAGTCCCCATTTATACACCTGGGTGGAGAGAGGTTATAGAGATAAAGTGCCTTGCCCAAAGACACAAACAAATGATCTGACCAGAATTCGAACAGGCGATCCTTAGAAGTCCACCGCCTTAACCAATGGACCACAACGCTCTAAATAAAAAAACCTTGTTTACAGAACAGCGTTTTCTCTTCTGTAAATGGTTCAGTGGCAAAGTCATATTGTTTGGCACAATGTGGTTCTGGCTCATGGTGATGTCCTTTTGGTACGTTCATGGAATGACAGCGACAATCGATGACGCCCTGCAGTATAATCAACTAGACATAAGAAAAGCAACAAGTAAGTTATTCAATATCCACTCTGTAACCATTGACAGGTTACTACAGATATATTTGAAACACAATTGGTTTGTTATCTTAAAATAATACATGTATTTACTATAATATTAATTGTCTACATCAGCAAATGATGTTAATTTGCGAAGAATAACCAATAACTTAAAGTTATATCATATATTTGAGGGAACAAACTCAAATATTCTTTTATATAATTTTCAGGTTTCATGACACTATCGAACAAGGCACACGAATGTAGATTATGCGTATGCCCGCTAGTTATTGTACAATAATGATACATTGTTCATCGTATTATAATTGAAATTGTAATTATGAAAATGCCCCAAGACTAGTGAATATAATTTTTTCCTTTTCATTTAACTGAGCAAACTATGTATGAAAATGTTAAAAACCATATTGTTGCAGTAAGCAAGATTCACCGTAGTTAACTAGCTTTCCTGCACTACTTACATACTGTGCTGGGAAACATTTCTTGTTTGTTTTAATGTTTTGTGTTCAACAGAACCAAATGCTTGCGGTGCCAATCATACGTGTGACTGCCATCAAACGAAGAAGACATTTTACCTCGTTGATTGTACTAAGAAAGGTTTGAGTGTAATACCAACGTTACCTCACAATGCAACGGAAATGTAAGAATAAGAACGGTTATGCACGGGCCCTATTGGTAACTAGGTATTTTATAGAAATTTAGAGTAATATTAGGTCACAAATATTGCAATGTCAATTTCCGTTTATCTACATGAATGTTTAACCCATCTGTTTTCGTTTTGGTGATGTTTATAAAGAGCAGTGACAGTTATTCACGTGGGCATGCATTTAAAGGAGATGGCTTCTTCCTCAAATTAAAATATACGTTAAATGGTGGTTTTTTGTTAGTACTATTTTGATTTTTTTTTAAAACCCCAGACTGATATACGAATATATCACATAATACCAGTTGTTGCACCCGATATTTCAAAAAGTAATGACATGAACAGAAATTGCTCACATTCGTTGGGAATTAATTTTTGCTTTTGTGATATTTTATTACTGACAGAAATATGTCGCGAAACACGATCACTGGCATACCACCTGAAACGTTTCAATGGACAGTCAACATGACATCTATGTACGCAATCACACAGTAAACCACGCATTAAATTGCTTCATATCATTTTGATTTTTACTATAAATTACAATTATCTTTAATATGAAGGATATTAAACATGACTTCAAGATATAAGAATACAAACTCGAAATGTCATTCATTTTTACTTCTTTCGAAGTTCCTTTAGCTACTTGAAGTCAATGAAGATAATGAAACCGTTGAATCTTTTGTTCTGTTTACTTTCAGAATTTTCACAAAGAACCGAATAAAAGCGATTCCAAGTGGATTATTTTCAAGTCTGAACAATATTGAAAACGTGTAAGTTTTTTAAATTTTAATTCCCTTGTAAATCTTTGTTTAAAATCAGAGACAACATTTTAAAAGTCAAAATAAACATAAAAGTATAAGTTTGGCTGCACTTAAAATGAAGTGTCTATTTCTAGCAACATTCTGTTGTAACTTATCCGTGTATATATTGTTTTAACAAAAATTTAATTTGTAACAATTTGTACGCTAGGAATAGAAAAAAGATGTTCCTGTCATCGGGGTCTAGCTATATTATATTCGCCGTCTGCACAATATTCCTCCCCGCCTGGCACATTTGACTTAATCCGGCCGTTTTTCGTTTGCGATTTTACGTTTGATTTAGCCGAGGTAATGTTGCACGGTGTAGTAACCATCAGATATGACCTCGCATGTTCACGCAAGCCCATGGGAGCCCCCTGTTCTGCACCGTGCTGTAATAAATTCATAGATTACGTACAAGGATAATGTTAGCAGCCCATATGTAGTCCCAACATTTGCTATGTCCGTCTTCTCAGTTATTGTTTGTACACTTCAGCAAAAGCTAAATCGTTTAGTCAGCAAGTCGTAATGCAACATACACGAAAACATAAATGTTTAATGTAAGTAAAGCAATACTGAAAGAGTTAAAAAAAAACGAAACCCTAAAGAACTACCACCCACGTAAACAATAAAGCCAAGAACATGCATGGGACGCCTGCCTATGTCCCACATCATCACACACAATATCACAAGCTGTGATCCAATATCATTGTTTCTGTGTAATCACTGAATTGATTCATACATTTCTTTTACCATTCTTTTATTAACAGAGCATTTTCTAAGAATGGTATTGCTACCATCCCGGTTGATTTACTCGAATCTAAAGTAAACCTGCAGACAGTGTATGTTTTCTTATTTACTCAGTTTTGTGAACAATCCTTAAAGCTTTTCTATATGAAAAGTTCACCGTTATTATCTCCAGATGTCGTTAATAATCGTTACTTATTATTTTAGAAATATGTTTCTCTAGAATTCCTCTTTTTTTGTAATATATTTCCGGAGCTTAGCGTACATATGAACTAATGATAATTATCTCCTGCTCAGGCGAACTGTTTCAAAGTTGTTAATTAAATGTCAAAGCATTTTAAAAACATTCCATGTAAAGTTTTGGTTTGAATTATGAGGTGATACCCAGTAAATATGTGTTTATCAGATCATAGAATCGGTTGTAGTATGCATGTATGTCATGCCATTTTTGTGTACATCAATGTTTGAGCACATTTATTGCCTTATAAACAAAGCAAATACAGAAATAATCATTGATGTTGTTTCAATTTCAATTTGCTTTAACGAAAAAGCCCGTGAATGGCACTCATAACACACGTCATACATTAAAACCTGCATTTTTGGGGGGTTAATTTACAGCGACTTTTCAAGAAACCACATCAACGAAATTCCAACTGGGTGTCTGTCGTCTGCATTATATATAAGAACCATGCAAGTACCACATATTGCAATCATACATTTTATTTCATTTCAATATGAACTAAGTTTTGAAAACATGATAAATTTGTAACTTTCTCACATTATTAACATTTTGTCCGTTCATTCTTTACTACTTACGAGAAGTATGATGGATGCCATCTGACATCGATTTACTATTTTGCAAGAATCTCGAACTTTGTTCTTATGCAGCATGTTAATATGATGGTATCTATACATATGTATTTTTTATATGGAACTGAAATGTTCTCGGAATGGGATAGAAAGACTTCTTAATTGTTGGCTTATAGTATTTATAAAACCATTGAACAATGAAGAATGCCTGTAGTCACACAATGCAGTGAACTTGAGTGAACTTCGCATACATCAAGTACATCTGTAACTTAGAGAAAGAACACTTGTTGTAGAGCAATAGACAAGGAAAGGTTAGGAACTAGCAGGAGTGGATCAAGTTTAAAGTTTTAAAGCTAGTGCTTATTATGACTTAATTGTGAACACTTTCACTGACTCATCAAGGATTTCCTGAAGTGGCCAAAGAGACAAATATGGCCACATTCGGAATTATCAGTGCATTTCCATACAATAAAAGTATGGTATGTAATTTCAAATTGTTTTTGTTTCTCAAAAAAAAAAGCTGGATCACCCAGCAAACCCCAACCCCATAATCAGCGCCTGCCTTAACACTCTCTGTATTACTTTTGAATAAAGCTTTTGGCATTCAAATGTATGTTTGAACAAGTTTTGAAATTGTTTAATAAAGGTTTCAGAGTTTTAGTAATTCCATCAGACAAACAGGAGTGATAACAACTGTAATTGACACATGTTGGATATGCAGGCGGTAAATTGTCAGTTGCGTAAATATTAAATATAATGTCAAATTTGTAATTAATAGTATGACTTCAGGTAAACTTCTGTGACTTTTATTGTGAATATAACAGAAAATTTAAATGAAAGATCTCTTATCTGAAGATTACTGTGACCCTTGTTGACCTTGTTCATATGTCTTTCTATTTAACATACACTATAATCACAGCGACCCATACAGTAGTTTTACAAAAGAATATACACTAATATTGCAAGGAGAAAATGTTTCAATTAAATGAATAGCCTTTATATCTGCTCTTAAATTTATAGATTGTATATCTGCTTAGAATATTGTGTTAAATAATCGTCAAAATCAAGTAATTTTACAGACAAAGAACCCATTTATTGTAAGGAAGAAACTGTAAATGTATCATTAAAGACTGTATATTTCACTTAAAAGATAGAGCAACATAACAGTCACCATATTGTTATTTACAGGAAAAAAGACAAATTGCAAGGAAAAAACTGTATAAATAACATATATAGTAAAGAGTCACGGTCGTCATAGAGTTATTTTACGGATAATGGCATTTATAATGCTTGCTAAAAACTGTAAACATAACATTTTTAGACGTTATTTTTTACCTAGATTATCTGCTGTTTGAAATTACACACATTACCTGGAAACTTTGATGCCAGAAAAATTCTAGTTTTTATACATTTTATCATTGTAATACGAATAGATAAGCCATTTTTGTGTACTTACAATTTATGAGCATATTTGTTGCCTATTAACAAAGCAAATACAGCTAAAATAATTCAAGTTGTTGACATTAAATTCGCAGTAACGATAAACAGACGCCAGACATTGACACCTACCTACTTTTGTTAATTTACAGTGACTTTTCAAGAAACTTCATTGAAGAAATTCCAACGGGGTGTCTCTCGTCTGCATTAGATATAAAAGCCATGCAAGTACCACATATTGCATTGCTTTATTTTTGTCATTTCAATAGGAACTCAGTTTCAAAACATGATAATTATGTTACGAAGGCCACATGTAAATGATAACACTTTGTCTGTTAATTCTTTCTTGACTTACGAAAAGTACGATAGATGTCATCTAATATCAATTTACTATCTTTAAAGTATCTCCAACTTAGTTCCTACAAAGCATGCTAATATGTTGATACCTATACATAAGTGGTAAGTAGTTATGAGTTTATTTATGTAATACGCCGATATGTATGATGTTAACTCTTACACACTTGTCTTTCACAATGACCTACCATCTATACATCTATACAAGTTGCAAGTATATAAAGACTTTTGAAATTCATCGAATTCCTTATTATTCTTTATTAAAGCGAGATTAAAATTAGCATATTGTATGTATATATGTACGTATGTATTTTAGATCTTCCTGCAAGCAGGAACTCCAAAGAAGCCTCATTGGCTTATCCAAGCCGGAAGCTGACCGAAGTCAGTCTCTTAGATTCAAATTTAACATCCATGATTATGAATTGTCAACAACTCTGAATCTAGACGACATACATTAATCTTGGAGACTCGAACTGTTGACCTTATGATTGGAAGGCAGTGGCGTTATCCACCGAGCTAACAATCCTAGTTAACACTTATTTGGACGTAGCACTCGTTATAACAGGACTAACTTCTTAGTCCGTCAAAGGGTTTTGTTTGAATATTTATTAATATTTCAGTATCCATAAATGAATAGAGAAAAGTGTGGGAATATTTATCATAACATAAATTTGTTCGATATAACCCTTATCACGTTTTTTATGGAACTGAAATGTTCTCGGAATGAGATATTAAGACTTCTTAATTGTTGTCTTATAGTACTTAGAAAACTATTGAACATTATTGTTGCTATTGCTACAGTATTATTATTTTTTATATAGGATACTATCGATTACGGTCAGCTTTTGGATTTAATTTGACTCAATTGATAAATTCAACCCCACGTCACAAATGATTCAAAGATTATATTCCCTTCTCCACAGATATTTTTCAAGAAACAAAATATCTCACATTCCCTCTGATCTGACTGAAAACAAGACTAATCTTGAGAATTTGTAAGTATCATTGATGACGATAAATATTATTAACAAATATTAAGGGACGTTACAGCTATTACCAGGTAGGTCATTTGCGTAGGGTTGTATAGTATTTTAAATAAACATAGTGTAAGCATGTAAACTACCGTTAAATAGTGTATGAATGCACAAATATCATCACATGGTTGAGTTCAAACAGAAGACTATTCTGCTGCCAAATTATTTCTTAGATGACTAACGTCTCCTTGACAGATGTTGTTCCATCTGATGTATAGCTTACTACATTTGACGAAAAGATATTACTATGCGGCATCTACGGATCAATTAAATTTAGGTGACCGTTTGTAACAAATTACATTGAAACCTATTGTTTTGCTTCCATATTTATAATGCAAGTAAAGTATGTAATATTTAGTATGTAATATTACAGCTTGATAGCTTCAAGCTAAAAATACCCTTAATAAATATAGCCTGTCGGGCTCTATTTCAGTATTTCCCTAGACTTGGGTTCGCTGGATATAGTTTTGGCATAGTTCTGCCAATAGTAGCTATGTTACTATAACTATATAGATTTGATTTTTTTTATTGGGGGTGGGGGGATCTGTCATTAGTTGGTACAATGGCATAAACCTATACACACATTGTATGTGATAGTCTTTTTTAGTGACACCAACACAACTGTTATGTCACAATTTCCCCTTAATAATTCCCGTTAGAATGATTGTTAAATATGCATATAATTAAGCCAATGGATAAGGAGTACTGTTCTGTGTACAGTAATGAGTTTGTATAATATTTGTTATACTGTATAGCTGGAACTGCATAATATACATTAGTATAGGTGGCGTCAGTTGAAATAGCAATACTAAAGATTAAACATCTTACCCCAAAGTTCTGTTTTCTCTCTGGTTTTAACTTAGAATATAACTCACATGTATAACACATTGTTATATTTTGTTATAGTTTAATATTTTCATTGAGCATTGCAGACCATATTAAATAATATAACACACATCGTGTCTCCCATAAACCCCCTAAATTGTATGAACTGAAGTTTAATGTACAGCATATTTCAGTTTACAGTTATAGTAATCCAAACAAAATATATTGTTGCTTTATGTCAGTATCTGATTAAGCATAAACCACGTAGCACAGAAAGTAACCACCATATAGTGTTTATGGTACTGAACACTGGTTGGTATATATGTGGTCAAGTAATCAGTTGTACTTGACCAACATAAGATGATACTAGGAATGCCAAGAAATTCCAATGTATGGAAATGGTATTTGACTCGGTCAAATTTGGAACTATTATAATCTGTTTGCACTCATAATAAGTTGAGTCGAATACAGCTCTTGATAACTAAAGCATTTCTTGAGAAAGATTTCAACCGGTTTGTTTAATATCTTTCAGGTTCTTTGAGGATAATTACATTACAAACCTGGACAGCGGAATATTTGACGGGAATCCAAGTCTAATTAAGTTGTAAGCATTTGAACCGTTTGTGAATTATTCTACACATCAAGAAGTAAATGAAAGCATATATTTAATTTAAAAACACGAGAATCCATATTAACAGAGACCATGAGAGTAAATATTTGCCGTTTATTCAGCGAATTGATTTGGAACTATTTGGAAGTTTTTTAATTGTGTTCATTACACATCATCACGTAGTAGGAAGTAAGGTAGTTAGAACATGTAAAATCTGTTGGCTTGAAGGTTTATCTCTCACAGTAATTATCTCTTGGTTCTTTTATTTCTTCCATTTCTACATAATGTACATGATCATAATACAAATACTTCCTCTGGTCCTATTAGTTTATGAAATATATCTTTAATGCATAATGGTAATTGATGGCCTTTTACGGTTGAATTTTGTACGTTCTCTGTCAAGACTGCACCTTTGGCCTGATATGAATTTAAATGACACGATCAGCAAAATTATTGTTACGATTTTTGTGTTATATTAGTTGTTCTATTAGCTGTTTCTGATAGCTCCGAATCATTTGAACGAAGCCAAGATATTATTTTTGATTTTATCTGACATGGCAACCCAATACGATTAAACATACTGCAAATTGTACCCACTTGAATGGTGAAAGAAAGTTACAGGTACCCTCAAAGATTATGGTAATCTGTTTTTGATATGAACGTTCATTCGTTTGGACAAAAGCTCCTTGATCAAAAGTTGTGCAAATAAAAACTCTCTTTAGAATATTCAATACCTTCGCACAGAGTATATTAAGTATAAAACAAAAATTGTTGACGGGTTACAAACCCAGTTGCCTCATCATTATATATTAGTAATGAATTTGATTGAATGATTACATCGGCTGTAACGCACGTTGTTTTACCATAAACGAAAAAAAACAACATATGACGATGATTACAATGATGAGGTGCACTTTATGTTAGTAATAGGTTTTATAAAAATGGCGAAAATATCATAATAAATGAACGATTAATATCACGTATCTTGAAGATGATTCTTATGGAGAATGTACGTCAATAGTATTCTCGTAACACCGGATTTGTATGTTGTCTAGATTGTACATTACCGTTGATAATATTTCAATGTTCATTGATATCCAAAAGATGGATTTATTAACATAATCCATGGGAACATTTCTCTCTCGACAGACATTTAAGAAATAATCGTCTCAAAGAGATAGCTGAAGGGCTATTGCTAAATACAACGCAAATTGAAAGTCTGTAAGTAAACGCTTTTATCTACTAAATATTTTCATTTAAACATGTTTGATAATCAGTTATGCTGGAACTTACATTTGTTTCTTTTGTCTTTTCTTCTGTCAGAGAATTATCTCAAAATTTTATCACAGAAATACCAAAGGATTTGTTTGCGAATACACCACATCTTAAACATGTGTAAGCTTATCCTTCACTCGAACAATTGTTTTTTAAAGTTAAAAGAGTTTATCGTTCAATGGGGCTACGTTTGATGTCAAAGGGGTTATATATCCAAATATTTGGCAATGTAGTATCAATTAGTCTCGATATTCAAACTTGATTTTAATTAACGATATAATATTAAGAAGTAAAAATGTATGGTAGACACGATTTCTTCCCGTTCGTCCAAAATAAGAATTGCAAAACTTATTGTTATTCCGATTGTAAAGTTTAATTAGAAGTTTTAATACTAATATATATATAATATTCATTAACAGATAATTTTCATTTTTTAATGATTGCATGTCTGTAACTTTTCCTTTACTTCGACATGTTGTTCCTCAAAACAAAAGTTCATTTACATTTCATGTAGCACATTATATCATTTTTTTCCATTCACAGAGATTTTCAAGGTAACAAGCTATCAGAAATACCAGACGGTCTCTTCAGCAACACACCGGCATTGAAAACATTGTAATAAAGCTAAATTACTTAATTATTATTACTTCTAGTACTGACTGTCCTATACGCTGTAGCGTTGTGTGATTAACTATATATATATATATATATATATATATATGTATATCTATATGTATGTATATATATATATGTATATATGCATATATATATATATGTATATATATATATATGTCTGATGGCGTGTGTTGGAAAGTTAAGAATATCCACAAGAAAAAAATGGAAAAAAACGATACTTTCATTTCCAACTTGATTACTTAGAACGTTAAATAGGTAACAAGATATTTCGAGCGTTTACACGGCTCTTCTTCAGTTGTACTAATGAAATGGAAGAAACTAGACCTTACTGGTATTTAGCTTAGCATGTATGCTCATAAAAGAGAGATCCCTGTTGAGCCCATTGTTGTGTGTGTTGAGGCGTAAGTTGATATTTGTATGCTATGGGATAAGGGCGAACAAGAACTTGACAACTTTTTCACGTTTGCCAATGATTTTCACGATTCCATAAAGTTTACCACAGAACGGTCCACTAAGCAAATCCCCTTCCTCGATGTACTCGTCATGATCGATGATCACAAAATAGAGACATCGGTGTATGCCAAACCCACTGATAGGCACTCTTATCTCCACTTTAATGGTTTTCATCCCCGCCACACCAAAAATTCCATTGTCTACAGCCAGTTACTCAGATACCGGCGTATCTGCTCACATGACCAAACTTTTCTTAATAAGGCCATTGAACTGTTTGATTTTTTCCTTCAAAGGGGATAGCCATACCGAATACTTAACTTCCACCTCACACGGGTTCTGTCCCTACAACGATCTAGTCTCCTTACCTATCGTAAAAAATCTGTTTCTGATAGATTACCCCTTGTTGTCACCTACCACCCCTCCCTTCGCCCCCTTTTCAATGAAATCAAACAATCTTGGGGCACTCTAGGTTCGGACCCCACAATAGCTGAACTCTTCAAAGCCCCCCAGTCATAGCATATAGACAACCCCGTAACATCCGCTCAGTGCTGCTTCGCACTAATCTCGCCCCACCCAGTAATGAACCTGACAGTGGTAGCATCCCCTGTAACAAACCTAGATGCTTGGTGTGCACACACCTCGACCCCTCCCCCGCTTTCCTCCACCGGGCCTCAGGCACTACTCTGAGACCTGGTAGATTTGGTTGCGACTCAGCCAATGTCATCTACCTGCTGTATTGTTGCAAGTGCCCCCAGGTCACCTATATTGGCGAAACCAGCACAAAGTTCAGACTCCGCTTCAATAATCACAAACTAAGTATCCGCAATAATAACCCAGGTTTCCCTGTTGCCGAACATTTTAAGCTCCCCAATCACAACTTATCTGACCTCAAATTTGTCATTCTATACGGCTTCTTCAAAACCGCTCATGAAAGAAGCAACCGGGAACTAAAAACCATCTTACGCCTCAACACACACAACAATGGGCTCAACAGGGATCTCTCTTTTATGAGCATACATGCTAAGCTAAATACCAATAAGGTCTAGTTTCTTCCATTTCATTAGTACAACTGAAGAAGAGCCGTGTAAACGCTCGAAATATCTTGTTACCTATTTATATATATATATATAAATGTTTTCGTCGTACAAGCTCATTGTAATGTTTCTCCTTCCATATTCATCAAGTGATCTTAGTGCATTGTGCGTTTATTTAACTATCAGTTCAATGAAGAATAGAGTATAATATGACCGTTGTTTGTTAAATTACACGCGAAATGCAGCTATCGATTCTAAAAAGGCTAAAACGAAGAGGTTTTATGGTAAACTGCATATTCCTTTAAAGTATACAAGTTAAGTTAAACCTCACTAGATAAACGCGTTTAAACCCATTTGAAATACCTCACCGACAAACAGTAGAAACATTTACCACAAAATTTAAAATATTTTATGGGCGCTGAATATATAGGCGCTGTTTTCAGCTGCCGCACGAATGTTGTGTATCTCTCCATTCTTCGTCTATTTTTCGCTCCTGGTTTTGGAAATTTGTCTGTCTACTTACCAGATATTGTTTGTCTTTCATTAATGTTACCTTCTTCTTTCTTCGTTTCTTGAATATCGACCTTGGTTCCATTTTAACTTACATTTACTGGTTATATTCGATCATCGTATTTGTGAGTCAGTAATTGTTAGGGCAGTACCCGTTCTGCGATTTGTGTTGTGTTTACCAATCGCCGTTTCCAACTGTATGGTTATGGAGGTGTGCTTTTTACGTGCTAAGAAACGGACACGGACCAAAGGTCAACAAAATCAAAAACAAACCCAGTCTGTAAAGCAACAACTGAAACGCATCAATCTCTCACTAACGCAGCGTTTAACGTGACGCGAAAAGGACACGGACCCAAAGGCCAACAGAAGCAAAACAAACAAGCCCCAAAAAGCCAACCCCAAACCACAAAGAGAAAAAATAAACCAACCTATATTATGTAACGACCACACCGCCCCCACACCTACCAACTAACTCACTCCAAATTTCATCCGGGGAACGCCGTCCCGATAGTAGACGACGGGCTTGCGCCAGCGTCTACGGAATGCAGTGTCGGGAAGCCGTGCATGGTCCGCCTCCATGCGCAACCTGATGTCACTTTGCACGAGGGGGACAACATCCTCTGCCCTCCAGACGTCCCCATCGAAGACTAGGCGGCATCTGCTGTTCCAGATGTGTCTCCTGATGACAGCGGCAAACAACAACAGCAGATCCCTAACCCAGGTTGGGCACACAGGGGGCAACAAACCATACAAAACAAAATCACTACTAATGGCCCACTGTGTGCAACCAATAACACCAATCACGAAGGCGTGAAACCAATCCCACACCAACCGGACAAAGGGACACTCCAGCAAAAGGTGTTGCATTGTCTCGATGGCTTTACAGCCCACACGGGGACAAATCCCATCACCTAATCGCCACCTGACTAGGCGAAAATGGTTAGTGATGAGGACCCCATGTGCAATCCTCCACGCCAAGTCCCTGAGACGGCTATCTAGTGACTTGCAACACACAGACCGCCACACATCTGGAGAGATGGCGGTCCGGCAAGCCGACGGGCACACAGGCGCGAGCATTGAGCGAAACAATGGTGGGTATAACACAGAGGGGGCCACGTTCAGCAGAACCTGTGGCCCACCCTCTTCTTTGATTCTACGAAGAGAGTCACCAATCTGAGTATAGACCCCAGAAGGGCGTGTCGCCTTTGGCCGGTTATTGGAAAAGGATCCGGGCCAGTGGTTATGGAGGTACTTGCCTGGATGCACACTTGGCTAGTCACATCCTTTCTTCTCTACCTGATTTCAATAGCGATTTCTAGTGATCGCTTTATGTATAATAGATCTGAGCTGCTGAGCTTCCGTTCCAGGGGAACCATAAATAAGCTTAATGAGAACTTACTCTCCATTCTAAAGGGAAATGGATTGCTACATTATGGTGGACAACGATCGGGATTTCGATCGCATAATCGGCAAACCAACTATGTTATTCTTCATGATTGTGTTAAACTGCTATAACTTAACTGTAAATCTGTCAGGAATAAGACCGGTGTAGTACTTGACTTTATCACTGATCATGCGTTTGATATTACAGTCTTAACTGAGACATGGCTTAATGAAAATGACACGGTCATCGAAAATGAGATAACCCCTATTGGTTTCAAACTTTTTCCGAACTTGCAGAAAGCCACGTGGAAGGGACATAGATGTAATATTTAATACAGTTCTGGAGGCAACTGTTCAAACTCTAGATGGGTTTAAGTCGTTTGAACTACTGTGTGTTCTGTTTCATCTGCCTAAAGTATTGTCTCAGGTTGTAATCTATCTATCGACTCCTACTTTTCTGCCAAAAATGGTTTAACCGTAACTCTATTTCATGAATTTCACATTTCTCCTTTGTGGAGACTTGAGCTTTCACGTGGATAACCCACGTGATATTTCTGCTACCAGTTGTATTGAACTACTTAGTGATCTTAGTGATTTTGATTTGAAACATTAGATTACTGGCCCTACACACGATCGAAGGCATACCCTTGATCTGTTGATTTCAAAGTGCAACCAGAACTTTATCAATAATATATCGCTGCATAATTATTTGATATCGGTGTACAGGGCATTGAAGTATGGTATGCCCGAATATCTTCACGACCTTATCCAAGAGCTATCAACTTACTGTTCCTGTGACACGCACGAGAACATTTGGTAATCGCAGTTTCTGCGATTCCGCCCCGCACTCATGGAATTCGTTGCTAGTCCATCTGCGGGAAATTGATTCACTTGAAGAATTCAAACGTTTAACCTTCCCAACCATAGTATTAACGACATGTCCCTGAAGGAGATTAAATCGTTAGGTAGCCGTCCTGACCTAGTACGAATCAGCAGAGAGAGACAGTGGATACAACGCCTTCCCACGATTGAACCTCATGGGCTCTACATTCAGGAAAGACATGACTATCTTTTCTTCTGTCCCCCCTCCTTCTCCTCTTGTTCCCCCATCACTCCTCTTCTCACAGCTATCTTCCACCCCCCCTTTTTCCGCCACAACTTTCTGCCTTTGTCCTTCTCCAGTTTATTCCCTACCCCGTTCCTTTAATCCTGTTGCTTCTGCTTCTACTTTTACAGAACAATTTCATCAAATTTAATACGTCAACTACCGCATAGACTTTTCCAAGGGTTACAAGCTCTGAAATCTCTGTAAGTCTCGTATCATCTTTAATTGAAAAGCGACTATATTATTGAAGTGGGATCCATATTTTGCCAATAAACAGTTACTGATCCGAATGATTTGAGGACACTTTCGATCTTAATGTAAACTTCGTCAAGAACACATGTTGAAACTGATCATCATTTAAAACGAAAAAAAAATGAAGTATAGAAGAAATCGCAATCGTTTGGTCACTTTCAGTTTATCAAGAACAAACATTGCTGAAAGTCTCGTAACCGATATTGAAAAGTAGCCGATAGATATAATAACAAAAGAAAAACGCATCAGGAACTATAGTGGTTCTCGACGTTGCTGATTTCTACTTTGGTGTCACATTTGTGTTTCAGCAATTTCTTTGTCTACATTGAAATGCAGGTGTTATAGCTATTTGTTACTAAACAAAGACCTTAAACCTATTCCACATTTTTAAAATTGAAATAATCCATTAAGTATGACTTTAATTTATCTGTTTAACCAACAGAGATCTACAGGACAATGAATTGACAAACCTACAGTGTGATATCTTCATTGAATTGAGCAATGTTGAGACTATGTAAGAAATTCAAACCATCAGTTTATTTCGATGTGTAAAAGCACTCACTTACACGATTTCCTTTTGGGTGGCTGATTGTTACACATTTCTGATATAAAATAATGTTTATGTCTTTATAAACAACCATCATAATTTGTTGTCGTAGAGAGTTATCAAATGATTTATGTCTATTTATTTCAGCATTTTATCAAAGAACAGGATTAGAACATTGTGTCCTACGATATTTTCATCTTTCAAAAAAGTCAAGGAAATGTAAGTAAAGATAGACTTTGATTTCCACAAACTTTGCAATGTAATCTATTTGAAATATTTGCTTCTTACTTTCATTTATGAGCAAACCATGAACAGAGACTTTCCCGCAAAATCATATATATATCTTTCTGTCAAGGCAAAGATGAATGTAGAATGTACTATCAATCTTTGATTTCATAAATGTACTAAGTTCTCCGCCATGTTGTCTTGTATAAATGGTAAGGATACTATACTATATTTGTGTCTGAGGCAATCAGTATAACTTTTTTAGCTGTTGCTATATCAACAACTTTTGAAAATACAAGTGTTCTTTTGATAGTATATTTTAACCAATCCATACGTTTATATAACATGACAATAAATAATCACGACGATGACTACCATTATGACGAAGATGACGATGATGAAGATGACATCAGCAGGGAGTACTTTGTTTCAGATAGTTACATCGCTTGTAGACCTGAACGTATTTAATGTTTTAAGATGCATGACAGCAAACACATACTACCCAAAGAAGTATACATAGTGTTCCTTCTGGTAAAATACCTTGTCAAATATCACAAGTGCCATCGCCTGCGGATGAAGTTGCTAATGAAGAAATATATGTTGATTAGAATTCTATTTCTGGACGCTTCAATAAACTGGCAAACAAAGATATCGAATTATCCTTACCAGACAAAGACGAGTCAATATCGAACATGCCTACTGTTAAAGAAGATGAAGAAAGACAATTATTCAAATGAGTAAAGAAAGGGTTTTCCTCGGGTTGTGATGAAATGCCATGGTGGATTTTCAAATATTGTTCGAATGAACTGGCTGGTATCTTCACTGAAATGTTCAATGAAAGCATTCACCAGAGTATGATCTCCTCTTCCTGGAAGTATGCAATAATTGCACCCATTCCCAAGAAACCTTGACCTGCTGTCAATAACTACAGGCCAATCGATCTTGCTAGCATTGGTTTCAATGGCATGCAAAAGACTTTACTCCAATATGTAACCGCAGCTCTTAGCCTGTACGGGGACAATTGTCAGTTTATCTATAGGAAGGGGGTATCATGTACAGACGCTATTTTAACCCTTGTCCATGACATTGTTTCAGCTTTAAATTGTAAAGACACTACTGTTGCCAAAATTTTATTCCTTGATTTTTCAAGTGCTTTTAACACCGTTTTATCAAATTATTTATTAAATGATGTAATGAATTTTGGTATCGAACCATGGCTAACCCACTGGCTTGCAAACTTCCTAAAGGGGTGGTCCAGACAAGTCAAAATTGACAAAGGTCTCTCTGATACCTCCAATATATTAAAACTTTCGGCGTTGCTCTTTACAATGTATACTAATGAAATACATTCAAGGTTATTTATGAGAGTATGGTTGATCAGGTCAATGGTGGAGCTAGGCTTGAATTTATCAGACTAAGTAGGAATATTCAAAGAGAAGAAAATCACCCGCTCCATGCAGAACTGAAATCACTGTGTAGACACACTAGCTATAATCTCAGGATTCGTGCATTGACACCAAAATATAGAGTGCAAGTTTTCAGAAACTCGTTTGTATACAGAGCATCTATTTTTATTCAACATTTCACTTTAAATGACTCGATTTGATGTAATGTTTATAGTTTCCACAAATTTTATACCCTAATTGGGTAACTATTTCCTAACTTTTATACATTTTAAGAATGCACATAACATTTTATTAATTTTATTTATTATACTCACCATTTTCCTATTTATGAACTCTATTTTATGCAATTTATACTGGAATAAACGAAACGAAAACGAAAGTACACATAATTTTCTTTTTCCCTTTTCATTAATTACACTTTATAACCAGTTCGGTTCATCAAAGAAACATATTGTGAAATAACTGGTGTTTATTCTTAATTCATATGAAATGTTCTTGTATTCACGTCCAGACGATTAGATGGAAACGATATAATAGCTCTACCAGAAAACCTCTTGTCGAAAACACATGCATTGGAAATAATGTGAGTACCTGCTGTAAAAGAGTTCTCTTCCTTTTAGCTAAGATCACTTGTTTCTAGGAAGTCGTGATACTCTCTCGACATACCCGCATCATGATCTCACGGTTACAGTTCAATATCTAGGGCTTTAGAATGGATCAAGTTATTTGATTTTTTGTGCCAAGTTATATCTTGTATGAATTTTCAAAGAATATGCTTTACAATGGAGACTGAACACGTCATTGAACACTTTCACGCTCTACCAAACAGAGTACTATCTCCTAGTTGGATGAGACTCTTACGTCCCTTCCGGTTCTGATTTAATGAAATCATTCTTTAATGAAATCATTCTAACGTCGTTGAACCCGTAACGGTCCAATTTGAATATAATTTGTGTATAAGGGATCATTATATTCAATATTGCTTTACAACATTGTTGCAAGTCGAACCGCATGTCAATAAGAACGACCAATGATATTTGTATTTAATATTTGTTTTAAGCTTATAAAAAGAGTAAAATTCTATTGAATTTCAAGCCTATGGAAAAACAAGCCGGCAATTTGTTTTTAATCGAGTCCCTGTTCCATTCTCACGTTTTGCTTATTTCATATCTGTCCCGGCAACAACATTTAACAGTAAACTATCTAGGAACGGTCTACGTACTTTACCGGAGTCACTTCTCGCAAATGTACCAAATTTGAAATATGTGTAAGTATATTTGTGATATCGTACATTTGTGATACATAGGTCATCTTTACATTACACAAGGAATGCTACTGTTAAGTCTTTCCACTACGGCTAAATTTACTGGAGGATTTACTGTACTGCATCAAATGCCGCTATTCCCTCCGGGCATGAACTAGGTAATGAGCGCCAAAATCAAACAGAAAACTGTGAGTGCTTAAAATATTTTTGCAAAAAGGTTTATATGGCGTTCGAGAAAAGATCTCAAAAAGCGAAATAGATGTAAAAGCTGCAGGTATATTTCTTCCCAGTTTAGAGTGTTCTTAATTTGACCCGTGAACATTCATTTCGAACATACATAATAAAAATAGGTCAGAGGGTAATCCACGTTTGTCATTGTTATAAAGGAGTTAAATGAATTGTTCAGTTGAAGTGTAATGTGATAGAGAGCTAATCTGATTGAAGAGCAGTTATTTGTGTTACTAAAAATTAACATCCTATGGTCTTCCCACTTTCCATATCCATTGTTCTCCATAGAGAGATTGCCCACAACGCGATAAGAGTTGTGCCTGAAGATTTGTTTGAGAGAACAAAGAACCTATTATCAATGTACGTTTAAAACCAAAACAACGCTTCTATTTTCAGAAGGGTTTGGGAATTTATTTATCTTGTTTAGTTATTATGATCTTCTGCTTGAACCTAATGACTTGCCTGATGGTTTTTATCGACGGTACGAGTACAGTTATAAGTAATACTGTATAGTGTTTAAATATGTTGAAGCTAACTGTAAGTAATAAATTGGTAATCCCGTGGTGATATACTATTCTAAGCGCTAAGCTTCTGATTAAACTTAACTTTATTCGTAAAATGGGGGTTTACGTATTATGTCTTATGAAGAAAACACACTGCCACATTTCTGTCCCTTTATTTGGTAATATTTCTGAACTTAGAGTCAGTTAATTTAAACCGACGATGCGTTAACGGAAGATATATTGCATGTTGGGAATATTTGGGATGAATTTCTGGTAGCCAAACCCTTAGGTTAGTTTCAGTTATATACAGGTTTTTTGTCGTACGTACAGGTCGGTCATATTTAACAGTATACGTTTGCCTCTGTCTTGGTATAAAGTGCAAGTACAGAAAACATACTGCAGTTGTGTAATAATGCTTTTATCTTCTTCCTCAATTCGTTTAATTGTTTCTCTCCTCAGAATAATATCTGCTAACTTAATAGAGCGACTACCCCGCGATCTATTTGCAGCAGCCACCAATGTGTATACTCTTTTGTAAGTGATTTCTTTATAAGGTGATATCTGTTGTTTAATGAGCTAAGTTCTAACAGAGAAAGCGCTTACTAATGGAAAGTATTAACAGCTCTACTACTATAAAGAGAAAAATATACATGTCACGCAATGTTAAGCACGACTTGAGGCAATCTGTTCCAGGAACACTTTCTATATATTATGAATATATAAGGAAGCACGGACAATGCGTCAGTTTCCCTTTTGCCATCTTTACTTCCTAACTATAGTGCACAATATTTACAAGGACTTGATCAGCTATCGAAAGTGTGACTTAAAGTCTTGTTCGAGGGCAAAATAATTGAAGTAATCGGCAATTGATTTGGAAAACAGTAAATTAAAGTGTCATTAATCAATATGAATTTATGGTTTTATTTTTTGTGTGAAGGAAGTTATCACATAACCAGTTGAGGAGCTTGCACGAAGACACTTTTTCCAGGAACCATAAAGTTAAAAGCATGTAAGTGTAATTAAGCACTGGCTATACCATCTTTAAACATTACTACCATGTTTAATGATACTCCATATATAGGGAATGTGTATTTTTGATTTATCAAATGCCCTTTCCTTTGAAGTTGTAACAGTTGCTGCAATTGCCATACTTTCTAGTATAATGTGGCCGTTTAGTCTTTGAATATTCTATTTAAAAGAACTAAATAAATGAACACTTAACGGGTGGGGATAGTGATCAGATAGTTTTTAGATGTTGTAATTGGCCATATTGTTATGTTCAAGCTCCTTCTTTTCTATACAGGACTCATTTTGCGTTTTCAATTTTGACCGCAAAATGTCGATATTTTTAGACATATATGAGAAAAGTACACGTTCAAAAACTTTACTAAACGAAACGTGTAACATTTAAATACCTGGCTTTATATTTGCACATTGTCGTGGAAGCCATCCCTAGTTACATAAAATTGAGGAGGTTTCCTGTCCTTACACCTTTTGTAACTAGTAGAAACTTTCATCATCATGTTTCTTCATAGGATAGAACCCGCCGAAGCCCTCTACTACGCAAATTATAATGATGATGTACAATTGTCATAAGTTTGATTTTAACATGTCGTATGCCAGCATCGACGAGTTCAGCAGATGACAGTCCTGACCATGAAATAATATTGTCGACCCATCGAAGACGAGGTCTGCCAGGGTCCTGACGAGTACCGGCAGGAAGACTACCAATCGCAGCACGTGCAAAGCCACCTTGTCTTGCCACATGTCCAAGCCACATGGTTTTCCTACGAATGGTGTCATTGGATGAGAAACACCACCGACCGCCAATCATCCCATGCAGCCTTTCGTTTGAAACATGGTCTTGTCACCTGATGTTGAGCATCGCACGCCAGATTGACCTTCCAGACTGTCATACTTCTTCAAATTACCCGATCTCAAAGTCAGTGTGGATGCACCGAATGAAACCCTAGATAGAATTAGGGCTTAAGCTAGTCTCACTTTCGTTTCGCTGCTAACACGTGGACTATGTATGTACTGGCTATTACAAATAGCAGCCTTCCCCATGCCGATGCGCATACTGATTTCTTTTGATTCGCAGGGATCGTGACTGATTGTAACCCCAAGGTACTTGAACGATGGTACACGGAGCGTTGAGTTTTCACGAAAAGAAATGGCATGATTGTCGACAGTGCTGCTGAAGACAATGTACTCCGTCTTACCAGGGTAGATATGTAGGCCGTAGCTCTCAGATATGTTCCAATGATGTCCAGCATGGCCTCAGCATCTTCCGCGTTTAAAGCAAGCATTACCAGATCATCGGCGTAACTTGCATGCTTTATCTCTATACCATCGATATTTGGTGAGGTGAAGTGGGCTGTTTGTGTACACCATTCCCGCATTAGACACTCATTGTAAAGCTGAAAAGCGTTGGAGACAGGGGGCACCCCTGCCTTACACCGACAGGCGTCTCAAAACTTTTAGTTAGCAGCGACTTCCAATGCAGGCGACCATTGGCGTTGTAGTATAGGTCTTCCACGAGCATTACAACATCTGATAGGACATGGAGTACAGTTAGCTTTTGAATTAGTAAATGGTGGTTGACACTGTCAAAAGCTTTTTTATAATTAAGAAAGACTGCATGTGGGTCCTGTTTCACTGCGAGATAAGCCCCAGCTATACCCTTCAGGGTGTACAATGCTACACATGTACCCTTTCCTTTCACGAAACCAAACTAAGTAGGTCGGACCTCTCTTTTGGCTGTTACAATCAGTTTTCTTTGGATCAAGTTCAGGACAATCTTGCCTGCGTGACTGATCAAGGCTAGCGTCCGGTCGTTACCGCAATCACCTCTACCGTTCTTCTTGTGTAACGCAATGTAAGCACTCTCCGTCATCGTTGGGGCCACTTACCGGATGTCCAAATCTTACAAACAGCATCGTAAACAGCTAACAGTGTGTTAGGATCCTTTGAAACCACTTTAAAGGCCTCAGCTGTCACTCGGTCGACACCAGTTGCTTTGTTGTTCTTCAACTTGTTCAAAGCATTAGCTGTATCTTTGAGTCAAGGCAGACTACATGGTGTTGTTACATATGGTCCGCAGCGGTCGAAGCAGCTCAGAATGAAACAAAGTTACCACATATTCGTGCCATCTGTTTATCTCATCCACAGCAGAGTCAGGAACGAATCCGTCTTGGTCTTTTATAGACGCTACTGGTGACCGAGGCTTTTGCAATAATTTTGTTGTAGCCTTATACAAAGTTCTAAAATCGTTGCTGTTATAACCATCATTCATTTCATCAATGGTGTCATTTAGCCACCATTCAAACACTCATGTTATTAAGTATCTTATTTTTCCCAATTATCGTAGAGATGTCTCATACAACTTGCTCAGAGAAATCCCCACTGGACTCTTCTCCAAGAATTTGAAAATTGAAAATATGTAAGTGTATGTTATAAAGTATAAAATTTTCTAATAAATAGTCGTTCATTTTTGTTATAAACTGAGAAACCATTCCAAAATAAAATGTAAGGATCAAACAGTTGTCATCTACGGAAGAATCAATAATACGTCCCCTAGACCTTCGATTTCATGTGCACTTTCCATCCAGTATCCAGCTCATGATTTTTTTAGGGCAAGCCGCTTTACTTGTATACCTTGTGATTGGTAAGGAAGAGCTCTGAAGTTATTCGTTGCTCTAAACGACGGATTTCTGTCAAACTCTTCTTCATGTTCGACAATAAACATATTAAGACATGGATCATCAGGACCTTATAAAGTTATACACAAACCCGTCTCTTTCTCAATATATGTTTCTAGAACATCTATATTTCTATTGGACCTTTCTTCCAGAGATTTGTCAGGAAATCGACTCGAGACTTTACCAGTGACTTTGCTCTCAAATAATAACGAACTTAAACGACTGTAAGTTGCAAAAGAGTATTCATTTGTTACTAAGACTATTTAATCAATGTAAGATATCGTTAAGTATATCATTGACTAGATCTAATAAGAAAAAACATTACAAAAAACTTCATTATAAACGTCGTACAATCACATTGCATAAAATAAATGGTGAGGCGATCATATTTGCACTCACATAGAAGTTAGTATTTGATCCAATATGCGTTTAACTTTCTGCTTTTTCACATATGATATAAAGGTTATGCTCTTAAAAGTGAGATTGGTATTCCACCTGCCAACACATACAGATATAATAACATTTCGGCGCACTATTTTACTATTCAATAGTAGCACTTACAATGTCATATGACTTTTATTGTGTGTCAAACGTTTCTTTCATTTGTTCACTTGTTCTCCACCGACCGTATTTATGATATTATCATATTGTATTAATGTCCGTGTATCTTTCTTTATTACCTGTCAGGCCCTGGTAATGGTATGTGCTGACATAATACGGACGTTAATCTTAGAGTTAATATACAAAGACTTGTGAGGTTCGATTTATCACTACTTGCTAAGCCCTTACAATGCGATCATATTAAGTTGGTTTTCCCATATTCAAATACAGACACTTATCAGATAATCTTCTAACTGAAATACCCCCTGGATTTTTCAAGTCAACACCGAAAATATACTACCTGTAAGTATAAGAATGTAGTCGTTCTCTGCTTTAGTTGGACTTAACAGTTATGTAATACAAAACGAATAGAGGAATAAAACCCGTAGTACGTGGAAATTGTTTTATTTGAAGCTAAGCGAGAACTTTTAATCTGTCGAGCCATACATTCTTTTGAAAAAAAATGAAATTTAGGAAGACCGACAGGATACAATGCCTGAGTAAAATATTTCATAGGCTATACCATCATAAAGTAAATTGCATTATTACATCTATTTAAGAAGAATCACACATTGTAACGACCGTAAAGATTTGCTTAGTGATCACTCGAAATTAATAAGCCAATTTATTGATGTGAAAAATGTTTTTTGACGTAAAGATACGTAAATGACTATTCTAAGCCATGTTGAATGGTAATGTCAGCCCATTCCCTAATGTTTCGGCAGAGTTAACTTATACCTAGCTATGCAACAATGTTCACAATTGAAGGCTAATCAATGAGTTGGGATATAGTGTGTGGTTAATTGATACAGTGATATATGACACTTTGAAGAATCTTCCTCAGATTTTTCAGTAGCAACTCGTCTCTCCAATATGTGTTTCGCTTAACAATACCGCTAACACCGTTGTTACTCTTAACAACTACAGGACAATATCTACATACTTTTTTGATTAATTTTTAATTTATTTCGTTCTATTCAGCGTTCTTTCCAACAATAAATTACATCACGTTCATCAACGCTTCTTTAACGGACTAGAAATCATTTCTTACTTGTAAGTAGAGATTTCCTCAGCTAAAGCTCTATTAATCTTGTTCATGTGTGTTCATGTGAAGTACCAGTATATCTGGACTGGCCTGTTTATATTGTATGAAAACGATTCAATCTGATTGCGGTGTTTTGACGTGTTATATATAGATGTATTTTTATGTCAGATGATGAACGTCGATGACATAATGTTGCAACAATTTTTTGCCTTAGTTTGGTGTGGTGAAATTTCATATGTATACTTATGTATGTATGTATGTATGTATATATATATATATATATTTATATATATATATATATATATATATATATATATGTTTATATATTATATGTTTATATATTTATATATATATGTATGTAAATATATATATATATATAATTTGTTTCCAAAATATCTTGCAGGTCACTTTCAGGAAACAACATTCGACAACTGCCGGCGAATCTCTTTAGCAATATTACTATCAGTTATTGCATGTAAGTAACATTCAGTTTCTAAAATTGTAAACTATACTATGTAAATATATTTTTTATGAAGAAATTACGAAGTAGGCAAACTATGTTCTACTTAATTAGAAAGTTTTGAATGACATAGTTCTGCTTCTCAGAAGTATAGTAGCAACATATTTTTTTTAGCTTTCATCTTAACCAACGAACATCGTAGGTACACAACAATGAATGTAATACAATGTTAAAGAAAGGTGGCATCTTCCCCATTTACCAGCAATGTTGGTAAGAGCATGCCGATTTCATGAAGAAATATGAAGACATTACAACGCAATAAGATGAATTGAAGTTTGAGTGTTTTTTACTTTTATTTATCATTTATTATTATTATTTTTTTATCATTATTATTATTATTATCATTTATTAAATGAGAGTATTTTAATTAACCAATCAGATCATTCAAAGTCAAATCCTATATCTTGAATTTATCAGTTGTTTCTCCATACATACGATATATTCGTTGGTCTACTTTCTAGCTTGTTTATCTTATTTAACAGTCGTTTATTTAGACTTACGTTAAATTGATTGGTTTCTTTGTTTGTTATTTAATATACGTTACAGAGATCTTGCAAACAACAGTTTAACGGAAATACCGTTCGGCCTGTTTAATTATACGAAACACGACGCGCAGTTCCTGTTATTGCAACGGAATAACCTCACTCGTGTACGAAATGGATTACTCGATGGATTTAGTAGACTAGGACATATGTGAGTAACATACCTGATTATTTGTAGACTGGTATATTTACCATAACAGCACAACATGTTGTCACCTATCAATCCGTTTAACACTTGTATCCTATTTTCGGTTTAAGATTTCTCAATAACAACGAAATCAGTGAAGTTGAGGAAAATGCTTTTGCAGACATGCCTATTGAAAACATGTAAGTCAGAACTTGGTCGTATTAATTAATCCATTTCAACATGGTTTTCGTTCCTTGTTTTCTCTTCGCTTCATGAGATCATGGATAAATGACATTAAATAACTTTCATTTTATTTCAAAGCTACCTATTCAACAACAAAATCACAAAATTCAAGAACAGTTCATTCACGAAGACAACATTACAATCAACTCTGTAAGTACCAGTCGAATGTTAATCATTGCTTTCCTTGTTGGCAGCAGTGGCGTGAGTAGAAAATTGAACTAAATATGGTGGTTAAGTGGGTGAGAGGGTCGTGGAGGGTGGGGGGGGGGCTGACGACTTTCATATAGGAGTAAATACTTAAGCCTATATAAATATCTATGTACGCCAACTTTTGTATTGTACTTTGTATAAGGCTTTAAAGGGGGAGTGAACACCCGTATCAATCGTCTAATTCTTCCGCCATCAGAATACAAAACTCGCAGATCGGGACATTTCCACCGACTGAGGACGGGGGGCATGGCCATATCCTCTAACCTATGCACCTTCCTCCTTTGCTGATAATGATGAAAACAGCGGTGTCATTCGTACATTTTGTAAATGAATAGAGGCACATGTTTGAAGACCGATGTGTTAATGTTTTTTTTTTTTCGTCCGAATAGCTAGTAGCCATCAAAAGTATGTTTAACTTTGTTAACTCTGCGTCATTTCTCTTTTTGTGTATATGTCCATCAAAGACATCTTTACAAAAACCGTCTTGAATACATCTCAGCGAATGCGCTCGAAGATATGCCCCATAACATGAAACTGTAAGTTGAAATCTGACGTTTTCTTGCATTAATTAAGACATTGTAACTTCTGTGCATTCTGTCGAGGCCATGGTTTATTTATACAAGATAAGACATTGTCCATATATTTACATATTTCACTCCATTGGCTGTAAGCCTGCACATTGGAATATGTGTTCGGTAGATTGATGCTGCTTGACTACACTTGTAAATGTTATGTCTAATCTCATCGTTTCTTTTAACGGTGCACTTTTAGGTGGGTTGACTTTCCAGTATCGATCGAACACAACATCAATAAAATATCAAAATATAGTGTTTCATACCACAACATATGATTCCTACATTTTCCATACATCAGTTGTTCACTTCAAGATTCCACACGAACAGATAATAACTCACAGAATATATGTTTTCATCATTGTTAATCCTAACAGACTGCTTAGCTGTGGTTACCTGAAGTCTTTACCGATGTCAAGCAGAAATATCACAAGGTATTGAAAAAAGGAAATTCTTATTTATTTATTTATTTTACAAGATTTCTTAATGGCGGTTGGTTAAGAAAAGTAGTTAGGTATTTGATGAACTGCTAATCACCATATCATGCCATCAACGACACCAATAGGATGAAGTGAGGAAGACTTGTCACCTTATCTGCTAAGCTGTGGTTATCTTTGTTTCCTTTTCTTTTCTCTTTGATGTTTAGTCTTGTTCAAACCCAAGGTCCTCTCACACGACTTTGCAACATATTGGTAACTTGTCACACCTACACACCAATGTGTGCACAATTCAATCAATATCTCCTGGGCACCAAAGTGGACCACAGTCACGTGTCCCCCGGGGGACTTCCCATAGGGTGTAGTCCTTAGATCACACGCCCACTGCCTCAACCACATGACCACAACGCCAGCTGCAGAGCATCTACATTTTCTGCAGAGCATCACCAAGTATAACAATGTATAACTGTGGAAAATAAGTTAATTCTTCATGGAATTTATGATCAAAATTTGATTTCTGTTAATCACCATATTATTGCACTCAACAACGTAAGTACGAAGAGGAGAGTGAGGCAGATGTGTAATCACGAATCTGGGATACATAAAACAAAATCACTGCAACTCCTCTTTTCGTTATATATTTATGTGTTGATTTATCATGGAAGTCTCTTTGAGAGAGCAAGATATATCTGAAAAAACGCTATACCTTTCTGAATGCTCAATGTGTTCGTTCGTTTATCACATAAGTGTTTATACACACAGTCCTAATACAAACAGAACAGTACAGTAAGCAGAGGCTTCGTAAACATTTAAAAAAGCTTTATTATCAACTCTGCATTCATCTAACCTACTTATAAAAAATAAAAAACAAAAAAGGCATTTGCAATCGAAGGCATTTGTAATCGTTTCTTTTTTTTTCAAAGTGAATGCGTTACCAACAGTTTTGTTCCTACACTAACGTTCAGTCGATCTGGAGATGTCTTTTATGAGGTCCTAAGACACCAAGGCTTTGACTGTTCTTTGAAACGTGGTAGAGCCATATGTCGACCTTGTCCCCCTGGTAGCTATGGCAACGCAAGTGGTCAATGTACTCCTTGCCCTGCAGGTAAGTGAATGCTTAAAACCCTGCTTAAATGTACCAGTAGTGTGAACAGGTTTTCAAAGTTGGGAGGAGGGATTATAAACGCCCGACTGATGAAGCCGTGATCATGCACCTAATAGAAACAGCAGAGGAAAATGACGGCGAAGAAAGGAGTGGGTGGTATTTTGGTTCTCTGCCAGTACAAAATCGACGTTTAAAGGTGAAATGCTGCAAACTGAGTCTAGTTAAAAAAGTAGGTCTACAACCATTTAGGTCAACAACGTCTACGAAGACAAAAGTACCTGAAACCGAGTATTGGAGCTTATTAAATTATTGCACTATATTATGCCTTAGCTTAAACCTCCAGTGGAATTAAACAGATTGATTATATTTATCAGTAGCATTCTTCTTCTCATATAGGTGGTTTTTATCAAGATGATATCGGAACCAATTCGTGTCTTCACTGTCATAACGGTAGCTTCGTTAAAACTGGAAATGGCTCGTCAGCAACGCAGTGCATATTGTGTCCCGAAGGAACTAAACAAAGTACTTTCGCTGGATACCGAGCCTGTCTCTGCAAAGAGAACTACACTCGCTTACATCGATTCGAGAAATGCTCAGTATGTCTAGAAGAAGGATTGAATTGTTCTCAAGATTACAAGGCTCTTTTACCAGGCTATTACTGGAATTGGACTTTTCCCAATGCCAGCTTAATGAAATATTCTAAGTTTGTACTGAATCTACAAACTAAAAACGTACATTACGATCAATCCACCGTTGAATATGAACAATTGATTCCCAGAGTATTTGCTTGTTCAAGACCTGAAAACTGTGTGAATTATAACAGTCATGAGGTTGATGGAATTGCTGGTTCATGTGCGGTGGGTTACAGAGGATGGCTCTGTAGTAAGTGTGTGAAGGGGTATTATTCTGTCTTAGGATTTTGCCTTCCTTGTCCAAATATTGTATGGGTTTGTTTTAAAATCAGTATGACTGTTTGTATTTTCATCATATTCCTAGTGTTTGTGATGATGAATAGCAAGAAGCAGAATCGCTCAGAAGAAGGGAGAACCATAGCAGACATTGTATCATCTAGGGTCAAAATTGTTCTAGGTTTTTATCAGGTTGTTGGCAAGCTATTCGAGGCATTTCACAGTGTCAGTTGGGCTGGAGTATTACATTATGTTGGAGAATGGATTTCGTTACTTGAATTTAACATTTTAAGGTTGATTGTGAAACAACATTGCTTACACGAGAAACTTTCATTGGATCCTAAGCTCGAATTTACAATCGCTCTCTTGTTTCCCATTGTCGTAATTTTGATTGCGTTTGCTTGTCAACACATTTTAAGAGTCTATTTTAAGTACAGAAAACGCTACAATGCGCATGATCTGAAACTTAGGCTTGCCAAAACGAGATCTGCACTATCAACGTATGTCCTGTTAATTCTGTTTGTGACATATCCATCAACGTGTGACGTCATATTCAGTTTGTTCCCTGGTGCCTGTGATACATTTTCGATTTACGAAGAAAATGATATTTCAATCACTCTGCTTCGCGCTGATTATGACATTGTCTGTAGTGATCTCCTCTATTATCAGATATTTGCTCTCCTTGCCACTCTTCTCTATGTTATATCTTTTCCTCTATTGCTCTTACTTTTTTTGAGTAAATATATCAAGAGACAGCGTGATTACGACCATATCTCTGAACCAGACACAGACCTTCTCAACAGTGTAGATAGCTTAATGAGCGAGCCCATAGCACTGAACAGTAGTGAGAATAACGAAGAAACTCGTGCCATTTCCGTCTGGCTGAACTTTCTCTGTGAGAATTTCAAGCCCGGATTTTGGTTTTGGGAAATTCTGGAACTTGTCAGAAAGGTTACGCAGACAATGTTGCCTACATTACTAGGATGGGATGATCCACTGACCAAGTTTATTACCATCGGTGTATCTGTGTTGTTCCTCACACTCCACGTGAAGTTTTCACCAATGAAGAGCCCATTTGAACAACGGTTACAGGTGAGTTTTGTCCCTATTAGTAAGCGATATAATTGTCACATCGGCTATTTAAAGTATTTAAACCTGGAAATTGATACATTGCAAATTCTAAACTGTTTCTCGTTTAGATAAAACGGTATGATTGCCAGAGCGTGATATACCTATACTTATGAATGAATATCGTGGTTCGTAAATACAATATTTGTCATGTTGGCTAAAAGCATCTTTTTCCATCAATATTTGATGGTACTATTGATAAAACAGCAGCTGCAACTAACTTTAAATGCATGTGATTTTAATTTTCAAAGTTAGCATTGCTCCAGGAACTCCTGTACCAGTGTTTAGTGTCGCAACGTAGGATGAGTCATTTATGTTAGTGATATAGTTAGTAATCGTAAAGTCTAATTTGGAAATACCCTCAGTTGTCCTCACATGACCACTTTTTAGTGGTCACGAGACCGCTTCTTCTGTAACGAGTTCAACCATTACTGATTTTCAGGCATTGCATGAGACTACAAAGTGTCAAGATCACGTAAAGTACTCTACTAGTTAAACGGCATCTTGCTTATCAAAGCAAATACATTGAATACAAACGATTGCAAGTGCGCACATATAAAGTCACTGATTTTCTTTATATCCACACATTTCCTCCTTTCAGCTCTTTTCCCTGGCTGTGATTTTTGTGAACGTTCTTTTCGCTGCTGTTCCTATCTCCAGTGACTACGGAAATTACATATCAATTGGTATCATAACTTTAGACGCAGCTATTGTAGTTATTGTTACAGGTACGACTTTTCTCAAAACAAATTGGAAATAATATTCTAGATCTCTGCCTAGAAAACAACATCAACATTGTTGGTGTAAATGGAAAATAGACAGCAAACTTTGAACGAATATCGATAATCATAAGTTCTAGACAACATTAAAACTTGTATCCTCCTCAAAAGTGTCAGATGGAGAAACTATTAGTGAAGTTAGACTACAAACTAACATTAATAATTCTTCGTTATCGAGTATACACTTTAGAAAACAGTAATTTTAGTTTTATTCTTGAAATATTTTATTAGAATTTTATTTGCATGAATATCATTAAGAATATCTGCGAGAAAATTTAAACTTTTTATTCAATATTTAAAACAAATGAAGAAAAACTCCGTGCTATTTAACAGATAACAGTAACATTGATGTTGAATAAACGATGCAGTAATGTAAATTGATAGCTTCGCGTGTTGCTTGAAGTTATGACTTTTCAAGTTTATTTGTATATTCTCTAACAAGCGGACTATAACGTTATTTCTCTCATTTGAATTACAGGTGAGGCAATACTTCCCGCATATCGTTACATCAAAAGACGGTGTCAAAGAAACTACATCGATTACCTTTCCATGTAATTATGAATTGGTGTCACATCTACACATCTATAGTGTCGACTTTAAAGCGATATGGATATTTCTTCATTTAAGGTCTCGGAATATTAACCTGACTAAGAAATACTATTTTGTTAATAGTTAAATGTGTTTATTTGTAAAGTCCCTTTCTCACAACCCAGATTCTATTATAGAATGATAATGTATATTATGTTAGCATTTTAAATATTTTTTCTAAGAACTTCATTGGCATGGGTGAAAAAATTGACTTGTCGCCCTTTTTATGAATTGACCATCAGCCAAACGAACATTGTAAATACACATCTTATTAGCTTAACATTTAAATAAATAAAAAATTTTCATGTTATCACAGAAATCCGAGAGACGTCATTTAGAGGACGAAGTATGTCAAAATTGTAATTCAAATAAATTGCCTGCGTAACTCGAAAGAACGCCTTACCTCCCAGAAGTCGGCAATCATTGCGCTCAACTAAGAAGCAGTCTAATGAATAACACATTCACTGTTGAATGGGTAAACCCCGCGGCGTCAAATATGAAACGTAGTCTACTAAAATAGTAAACGTTGCTCATCAACTTGTCCTGTTGTCTTGTTTGTTGTTGTTGAAGTCAGCTACATTAATCAGATAGCATTTTAACCGTAGTTACTACTTGTTTATATTGTCACTGAGGTTCTTTTGTCGTCACTTTGTTTTATCTGTTTTTAAACTTATTGTACTCATATTTGCTCCAAAAGTGCAAACGCAGAATGCTGAACATGAAATAGCTATTCAGTATATACACTCGCTTGATCTCGATAAATGACATAAGGAATACTACGCAAAATGCTCTCAGGATTGTGTATTCTGGAACAAAATTAAGGTATGCTGTCGGTTTATCATCTGAATAGCTTAGATGTAAAGACTGTTTAATGAACAACTAATGTAGGAGTTCCTCGATTATAAATTGATAATGATCAACGATCGCTATGGCATGGTATGTTACATTTGCATGTATTTCGTGGTCAGTCATTATATTGTACAAAGTAAGTATTACGTAATAATACGCTTCGAAATCACTTCTTATTCTAACGACGATAGACCTAGCTCTTATCTGTCTTTAACGTCTTTGTTGTAATGACATATTTTTCGTGACACGCTGTAATATATAGCAAACAGAAATGCAAAGAAACAGTTCAATTTTAAGAGCTGCATATGTAAAATTATATGGTGTGATTACACACTCTACTAAGCTAAAGGATTAACCAGAGTATTGAAGAACTACAAAAAAAAATACAGGCCTGCTCTGACTTGCAGTAGAGTATAACAAACATTAAACACATGACAATTGTCACTGTCATTATGTTTAACCTGTAATACCATTTAGTGATTTGTATATTTGTCTTATGTCTATAATCAAACAGTTAAGAGTTTGTTTTCCTCGTTCTAAAGAATAGTATAGTAGAGATATCATTGGGTGTTTTCGAAATACTTTGTAATAAACTATTGAATTCGTCACCACTATACGCAGTTTTCTATTCATTGATCTATCTTGTCTTATCGTACGGACTTACGGTGGCCGGTTTTCTTTAAATTAAGTTTTTATTAGGTCGATTACCGACATCCTCTCAAATCGAATTCATGGGTATGCTCATTTCCTTGCTGGTTTTGCTTCTTTTGTCTGTTAGCTGTTTTCTCTTCCTCATCATTTGCTATGTTTTTTTGATACCGCACTTTACAACTAATCGTTAATTTCTACTTCCATCCCTTTGGGGACACATTCGGTTGCCTTTAATAGAAACGGAAATTTCTACAAAATAACTCGGATCAAATAGAGTCTTGTTAATTGTAATATTATAATTGTAATGAAATTTATGGCATGCACTCATTCATCGACTATAACGAAACTAAATATTCACTGCAATGCTTGAGAAATAACATACAATGAAAATTCAATACACTCTATAAATGTATTCATATGGTCGTTTACTAACGAAATCCTGTTGCTTGTTTGATTAGAACGTCAAACCCTGCACCCCTATGTGCTGAAACATTAGCTTCAATTACTTTCTGTTTCAACCACAATAAGAAGATGTTTCGATATGCACCTTTAGTTTATTGACAAAGCTGGGGTATCTGTTTTCTCAATTAAAGCACAAGAAAATAATAGGAGTTAAATATAAAAAATGTAAATAGTTGTAATTTTGTTATGTGCAACAAACGTGACCGCGTTTTGAATGATTTTCCTTTCAATCTGTATTTCAAAACTGAACAGCTATTGCCTTAACTGAAATCACTTACGGAAGGACCATGGACACCAATGACAACACAGTCCCAAACATAAACCCTTGACCAACCTAATAATATGATATGTGTATGTGCTTCATGATAACGAACATCGGTACAACAAGTAATGTACTATGTGATATGCAAAGTGGATGAACTAACAGCATGCAAATTAAAGGACTACTCTTAAATACAGGGGCATCCAATGATTTCTCAATAACTTGATCCATCAAGCACATTCGTCGAAATGACTGATCACACCTGATAACTTTCAACTTATTTGGATTCTCTAGTTGTTTCTACGTACATGTCACACCTAGAAACACAAGCGTGAAAATTTGATCAGTTGTATTATGCCACATCAACGGAATAATCCGCTGTACCTAATTATATATACAAGTAGTCTCACCGGTTTATACAGAAGAGACACTTAAGATGTAGTGTCTTGCCCAAAGATACAAGTTAATGAATTTGCTAGGACTCGAACCTGCAACAAATAGATCTTCAAAGTTGCCCTTTTTGTAGAAGTTAACCTTTAGGGTGGAGGATAACGTAAAAAACACTGTTAGATCGCAAATCAATTGCCTTAACTACTCTACCATTACGCTCTTCCACTGAAGAACATCATTTATTTCTTAATTCATATACGGAAATCGAAAATGAAAGCTCATACAGAAGTATTGTACTACTTAGCAGACAGATATTCAGACCTACATTGGCTGAAGTTCCTGTTTAGTTGATGGATTAACATTCAGAAACTTTCAAACATCTATGCAGGAAGATCAATCCCATAATCATACAATACTTATTGAATTATGGCGTGTCACGCTTACTTTATCTCAATGTAAAATTAAGAGAGCATCGTCATTTAACTATATTGATAATATTCTGCGTAGTTCTTCATTAAACATCATTATTCACAAGCACGTACCGTACTTAACTGAACGATAAGAAATAATTAGTATGTACATCTAGTAAAATCCGTCTAGAACTCTCGAATAAGATCAATCAGCATTACGAGGCACATACAATTCAACAATCATACAAGTAGCTACAGTCATACAAGTTTTCTTGGGAGATGTTTATTTCCGTGGACGCTCGTCTTTTCTTAACATCCATTGGTGATACTGAGCTGGTCATAGTAATGTAGGTATCAGAAGACCCTGCGTTGCTCTTATCATCAATGGAATGAGAAGGTTTTGTTTTGATGCTCATTTGTACCTGTAATGGAGGAGGTGTAAAAATAAGGAAATTATTAATAAAAGATTTAGTGTATGATTATTAATAACACCGAAATAATATTCAATGTTTTATATATCGCTTTATACCAGCAATAGGTCTCAAATCGGAGACAATCCCTCCGTTCGGCCTCAGTTATGTTCTGCGCATAATGACAAGTTAACTCACAGGTTCCCATGTAACCCCTTGGTGGAGAGAGCAATTGAGATAAAGCATATTGCCTAAGGTCAAAACGCAATAAGCTAGGCTAGAATCAAACCAGCAACCATTGGATCACGAGTCCGATGCCTTAACCAATTGTCCACCACACTCTCTGTATAAGTATATGACTTAAGACTAGTAATAACACCGAATGGCTAGCGATTGTTAGATAAAAGAATCTAAAATTACAAAAGTATCGTATATGTATGTGATTGTCAATAAACAACAGGTTCACAATTTCATTGTTCTATAAAAGTGCAAATCAAAAAATCAAATGTTCTTACCAAGCTGAAAGGTAATGTTAACTAAACCTTCAGGGTATTTTTACGAATACAATAAGTTTAACTTAAACAAAGAGATGACATAAATTAATCATACTGGAACCTTTTGAAATATTTCTGCTAGTTCTTCGGGGAATGGTCGCTTGCAAAGTTCATCGGACCAGCAATCGAACAGAATGCTTCCTCTTAGATCGTAATATACAAACAAGAAGAGAGAAACTTTTGCACTTATTAACTTACAACGGTTACATGCTGACATGTACATCAGTCATCAGTTCAATTGAATGGAATGTGAATGGTTATTATCGATAAGTTAAAAATGATCGATGTAACTTTGAAGGCTAGAAAATATTAATGTAACCAAATGATCTACAAGAAAACATTAACTAACCATTTTAACAACTTTCTATATTAGTAGGCTATATATTAGTAGTATATTAGTAGGCTTATCATACAGGAATAGAAATATGATACGACAATACATGACAAAGATGGAAAGTAAACATTATCAATTTAAAAAATGAAACGGAGAAAGCCAGTACCTGACATCCTGAAAAGTATCCAGCAGCTCACTGTTCTCTTTCGATTTAATACTGGATTCACCATATGTTGTGTCCTCTGGCTGAAATGGACTGGAACCTTATGAGATAGAAAATGAAGGAATCAATTGAGATTTGTCATAAGAATCATCATCAGTTATCAGTAACAATGAGTAAAAATTTGTTTATAATAGTCTCGAAATACGACTCTCTGTAAACGATAGATATAGATTACTTTCGAGGTTTATTTGTATGTGTTAGCCGTGATGGAAAACAACGTGTCCAACTCTCATAGACACAAATGTTATCTTCTAATAATATACTTCAAAATGATAGAAACACAGAAAATTCCATGTGATCGTGTTAATATGTACAATACTTTGTAATAACATCACTGATTACAATCGGTTGTGTTATCTACAAGACAACTGGCATATAAAAAAAGCTTTGGTAACGGTACCATCTAATAGCCCCCAAATATCATACATTGGATGTTTCCTTACGTCATTAATGAGAATAATGAGCTCGTAAATGTCTTAAACTAGTTCAAGGCAATCCATAGTGATTAACAACCATTCAATATTGTCTGGCTTGCCTACCGAGCATACTCCATGATATTGTTGTTTGCCTACAAACCTCAATCATCAATTTATACAAGGGCATCTTGATTTTACATCTACATGCAAGCAATTGGCCCTACGTGTCATTTTCTTTTACCTTTAGTTAACACTGTCCAGATAACAACTGCAGTCGACCACATATCACTGGCTCGGACGTATTCGTTTCTGTTTAAAGATTCTGGAGCAAAGTCATTTAGTGATACCAATCTCTGTAAAACCAAATGCAAGGAATAGCTGAAATAAGAGCTAATTGTGGTCAATCGAGCAGTTCATTACAATCGAGTAAAATGCTGATATACTTAAGCACGCAAATGAGACATTTATTGGGTTTTACAATCCCTTCTTAGTTCCTTCTTGTTTGAAGTTCTACAATAAGGTTTCAACTTTTCAATCATTTAAGAGCCTTGGTGTAGGACGACATTACTCGCACACATCAAATTAGGTTCATGGGGTGAACATCGGAGGCAGAAATGACAGATATAAATGAACAAACTCCATCTACTTTAAAGCATCACGATCATCAGCTCCTCTCAATTCTCAGATTGATTGATAAATGAATACTCACATCTGAAACGTTGAAATAATATTTATATTTATTTTCTTTGCGAGAGATATTACGTCGCTTTCCTCTAACCTTTGATTTTATATAGGCAACCTTCTTGGATGCATAGTCAGCTAGTGCAAAGTCGTACAATTTGCAACAATCTTGTCCAGTGATTAAAATTTTACTTGCAGATAAACCTGGATGAAGTAGCTGTGAAAAGGAAGCAATTTATGAAAGTTTGCATGAAGAAGGTATTTTCTCTTTTATTCAAAGACAAGTCTCCCAGATTGTCCGCTTACATCGATTAAAACGATGTCACGTCAAGTGAGCATCACGACTCCCTTGGAAATGTAATATATACTACACATGATCCGGTTAAGGTTGGTGACCGATCCACGGTGTACTGTTAACGACCGAGTATCGATGTTGAACAAGGTTATAACGAACCGTCTAACGGAATGCCGCTGAGTTCACTTGCGTTGATGGTCACTTGTACTAATGTCAAATTACTCTTTGCCTTAAGGAACCTGAGGTTATGTGCTGTAACATCACGTGATGCGTTTAGAGCCCCAATGTCAGGGGCAACTGTTTTCGGGTCCAGTCTAGGTCTTGTGTGACTTGTCTTAAATGCATCTACGTTAATTAACACCTCACCTCGTAATACGGCCGGTTGAATGGACCATGATCAAGTGCATCAGAAAAGTACGGTAGATAATTGGGACATTATTAATAAGAATAAATAACTAAACCGATGATAGTTCTGTTTGACGTCTTTACAGAATTTATGAAAGCAGTTAGGGTAATTTACGTACGTAGTCGTCCTAACTTACTAAGTTGCTATAGAGTTGGGGTGTAGTGCATGAGTAGAATGATTGTATCCATCATTGAATCTTCCCAGTGCTAAGTTGTGTTAATTTCCATGTTTGTTTAATATAAGCACATTATATGAATAGGCTTGTTTACACCTTGTATGTAGATACACGCGTTAGATTTATTGGTGCTTACCCCATACGCATGAATTATCTGCATCCCATTAAGTATATCTTGTATGAATTTCAAACTGGAGAAGGCGGGAAGTGAAGAAGAACTCTCCAGATATTCCGCCAATGTAACACAGATAAGGTGCTCCTGTATTAGCAGGATATCAGCTGTTTTGAACAAGAACAGTTATAACAAGTATTTCAAAATGATGCACTTGCACACCGTCATGAAACGTTTGAAAGTATTTCCACTTCCCCCCTTTTTTCTTTTTGGCTAGGAAATAAAAGAGAACCGAATCATGACATATTTCATGATCTATTTGGAAGTTACTTTGCATTTATTTAGTTTTGTTTGCTTCCAAAATACATCTTAATCGTACTTGTTTCTTCTCTTCTCTAAGCTTAACAAGGCAAGTTAATCCTTCCTCGATCTATAAGGCTTTACAACAACTAAAACCCATTTCTATAATATAAACGAAGAAAGTGAATTAACATGATATTCTAGTACATTTATTATTTTTTAACAATGTGGCAGTAAATAAGACTGTATTGACACGTTATGTGAATGGCATACTTGAAAAAAAAAGTATTTAGTTAAAGGAAATATGACCTTACCTTTGTCAATGCAAACAACTTCCGAACGAACCAAATTCTTGCAACTTGGCAATTCCAACACCCGTTTAACATATTCACTCCAATTTAAGTCATCGTACTCTGATTTACCTACATAGAAACGTTAACGAATACTCTTAGCAGTTTCTGGAGACTGTAAGATGTACTACATAAACAGTTTGCAAATTGGGTATGATCTTTGATCAATGAAAAGAAAAACATACAGTGAGAACATTCTTTTCTTGTAGTTAGAGTAAAGATACACTGTGAAGATACAGATACAGAGTGAAGGAACACTGGAAAGCAATTATTATTCCGACTTCTGAATGAAATAGTAGGTTTTATGATTTTTAGGAAATCAATACCCCCGTGAACATTGTAACGTGGAATCTATGAGTACAAATCACTGTCATATGAAGGAAGGAAAAAGTGCAATTGCTCGTTTGAAATTCTTCCAAAAACGGCATATAGGTGGCTTGGTATTATATTAGAAGAGTTGTCAATTTCTTGTCTATGGTACAAGATTTCAATTTATAAGACTGACATGAAACAAAATTACAAGAGGAGGGGTCTCTTTTTGTTTTACTTAGTGGGTTCATGATCGTGATTATTTCAAGAACTCGACAAGCTGGAAATCAAGCTTACCATAGTCTTTTACAATACTATACTAAATGTGCATCAAATGTTTTACTTTGATAGTTACCTGAGACATTGGTTACAAAGACACATTTTGTGCCCATACTTGGAACATGTATTGTTCCCATCCATCTTCGGTAAACTGTTCCGACTTTGATTTCAACAACGAGACTCACATGTTGACGTTGGATAACATTGCCTGCAGTGCTGTTTTGTTCCATAGATGAGTAATAACCTGTGCATAAAATAAATGGATAATGTACACGTCCGTGGACTTAGAACGGAAAGTTCTTAGAAACAAGGGACAAACCCCTTGGAAATGTTTGGGATTGCAACGTTAAAATCAATGTCGACAGATATGTAGCCCCATCATTTGTTAGATGAAACTCTAATTATTGTAATTAACTAAGTATTTACAAATGCTGGTCTAACTATTATTAACGGCCAACCTCACCTTTATCACAGGTGGGAGTTGGCTTAGTTGTGAACCGCAATTGTTGCCTAAAATAAAGAAAAATTGAAAAATTATGTTTAGCCACGAATGTAGCAATCTAAGTTTGGTCAACAATTTGAATACATACTTTATGCCTTAAAATAAGATTGTAACTCATCTAATTAAGACATCTTGCTTACTTTTACAATTAATAAAGGAACTTTTGATTTCATTTGCAACATTTTTTTCTTCAAATTCACAAATTACCTACTTTTTAGCTTCAAAGTTAAACAAAGAAATTTGACCATCCCAGGTTAAGAAAATAAAGCACTCAATTTGAATAAATTTGACAACGCTGATCTGCTATATCATATCATACAGTCGTCTGATATTGTCTCTGAAACGTGTAAACTATTTCTAAAACACAAAGTGTCGATGTTATTACACCCTATTTACATCTTATATTATATAATTTCTTCATAAAATGTCATTAGGCTGAACACCATTACATATCATCTCACAATGTATTTTTAGCTAAAATATCATGCATACATTTTGGTAGGAACATTGGCAACTGTTTCCAATGGACTTTAAATTAAGTTTATTCTACATTGGAAGCGCTAGATGCAATAGGTAGTATCATTTTAAACCGATCGTAAGGCAGGGTCCTACCTTGGCGGCTTTGGACATTTTTTGTCTGTTGAAAGACGAAACGAAAATAATGAGGAGATAACATTTAATCATTAGCCATACTCTGTTAATGAAATTTTGACACTAACATTTGCTATTAATAAGGTATGACATTGGAAAAAAATTAACCACAACATTTATATTTATCTCTCGATACGAGATTTACCTTTTGAACTTCTTCTCATTGCCTTCTTCTCCCTGTTTAAATACAACGTGAAAACAATGCTGTTACTACTTCTCTTGGGAGAGAGATCCTAGATTTTATTACTTACAGTCTTATTAGTCTTTCCTCAATATTGTTAATATATCGACATATATCGATTGAGCGAATCATCAAAATGAAGTCGTAGTTACTTACATGTTCGTCTTTTGTGTCGATGCCTTTTTCCCTGTTCCAAAATAAGAAATAAATTACTTTTCTTTACATAGTTTTATCGACAAAGCAATAAGTTGCCCCAAAAGTTAAGGTATCGAATCATATTTAGGTTTTATATTTGTACAATGTTTTTGGTTTTTATATTTCTACAATGTACTCGTATTTTTATTTCACTTTTGAAGAGAGAACACTTTTGATGTATTGTGTTCCTGTTGAATCTAGCCAGTACCTTCAGTGAACTAACAATTTTACGACACAGTTATATCATTCCTTTACAAAGTACCTTATCAGGCATGACACAACTGGTAGGTATCAATAAATAGTACTTTTAACAAGTTTTAAGTAAATCAAGCATATACTTTTATTTAAAACAACCCCCACCCCTTACAAACAGTTATAGCTAAAGAAATGCAATATTTGCCAACCTGGCATCTTTATGTGAATACCGGTTCAGTGTAGCCTTGTGCAAGCGTTGTTAGTATAAATGTTATATATTTCCACTTTGGTGAAATAAAATGTCACCTAAATTGATAGTGTGAAATGTGTTGTTTACAAAGTGATGAGATGTAAACCCGATACCAACCCCGCCCCCTGAAAAATTTTGAAGGAAGAACAATATAACGGTTTCAAGTGGTGAGGTGCAAACTGGATACAGACACCCCCCCCCCCCGAAGACAAATTAGAAAGAAGGACGGTATTACAGTTTGTTTTGTTAATAAAGCAAATCTCGATTCATCCGCAGCTTGCTGAAATGTGTATATGAGGAAGTTTTTTTTTTATGTAATGCGTAGTTCATCTGAGACTTTGTTCAAAGCTTGACTTGCCTGTATGTATTCTTTTCATCTGTCTCACAACAGTCAAATTCGCTGATCCGTCTGCCGATGTCTCAATATTGCTGAAAATGAATATTGGTCATCAAGCAATAACAATATTTGTTTACGTCAACTGCACACCGAAACCGATATGTCACGTAGAAAAAGGACAATGAAGTTAGAAAAGATCGCCAATGTAACTAAAACTACGTCCGCTATGCCAAACAATTTCGCGTTTCAGTCAAGAAAGTTACCAAACGTACAGAGGTTTGGATATACGACAATAACTCTTGTTAGTCTGAACCAAAACGTAATTTGAAATCCGCCAAGAATGCGGAACTCAGTCTCAAAAGCAGATCTGGCATGGATTAAACTAATTATCTTCCGTGTGTTTTATTTGCTTTGCACTACAAGGAAATGTTCTACAGGGAAGTATTTTTCGCGAAACATTTCATATGCAGTTGTTTAAAAAAAAAAAAAAACTAACATGTAAAAGAAAAGATATTTTTAAAACGTGTTAATGTGTGTAACAAAATCAAGTAGAATTTACCTTGTGGCATAGGAACCGGTGACTCCTGTGCATCGGTCAAAGAAAACATTTATAAATCAATTCAATCAAAAATGAAAACAAGCTTCAGTAATTAATCGAAACTAATTAAGTGAACACCCGAGAGGGACAAAAATGATAGCGTTATTCAAAAGTTCTCTAAACATAAATCAACAACGGAAGTTATCAAAGTTAACATAACATAACTCGGCACTTTACTTATGCTTATGAAGCTGGCTACATCATTAACTAAAGCTACAGTTGTGCAAAAAAGCTGTTTTAAACAGTTTGAGTAAGTCACATGTCTTAACAAGTACTAATCACTTACCCTTTCTCAGGAAGTAAACAGCCAATATTGACATTAAAAGTAATACCCCAGCAATAACTGCAGTCAAGCCTTTCAAGAGTTTGTTACTGCTCTCCACATTAAACTCTGGGGAAAAGTTCGATATATATATATAATGAATTTAAGTATCCTTGTTACGATCAAAGTTAAGGATCTTATAAAAACCTACCAGCAAAAGTGAAAATGAAAATACAAAGAAAGTATTGGCAGATTAAGTTACATAAATTACCCATGGACGTTACGATGGAGAGTTGTGACATACATCATCTATTATATTGTGCTCTACCAGACACCCTGTTTTTGTTTCTTACTGCAGTGACTGAAGACCTCATTCAATATAATATCTTAAGTGCATAGTGACTGACTTAGGCTAACCATGTGAGAAGTACTTCAATTCGGCTTGTCCTTCAGTCGATGAACCATGCACCCTTCTAACACAAACAACGGAACCAGCATCGCTGTCGACTGTTATGTTCAACAACGTCACGGAGGCAAACGATGCAGTAGAACCCAACGTGTAGTTGAACAGATTACCACAAGTTTCCATCGGGACACTTATCCTTTCGTCATTAAGTAACCACCACATCTCCACTATGGGGGCGTCTGATTGTGTTTGACATCGTAAGGCTAACTGGGTACCTTTCGTAACAATTAAATCAGCCGATGGTACTTCACCAATAACAGATATATTTATGTCTGAAATAGTTCGAAAATATTACAAAGAAGACATTTGACATCAATCTTCCTTCCTAACGGTTGCTGGAAAATGCATAAAGTAATGTCCGTTTGGGCGAGTGCTTTAGTCACTCTGCTGCATTAAATGTTACCGAATAACGAGTATGTTAACGGAAGTCATTATGCTTGCTGCAGTATAGACTGTCGCATTATGAGTAAAATTTACGTAAGTCCTTGTTTGACTATAACATTGCCGCATAATTATTTTTTTTCTTGGTCATTATGTGACTGTAAATATTGCGCGTATAATAACTACAAATTCATGATGACGAAAAGTCATTTTGCGGCAGTATAAACTGCATAATAAAGACAATATGATTTTGGTCCTAAATGGCGAACTTTCTGTGACAGCTGACAGACTGCCCAATAAAAATTCAAGTATTGATCATTATGCTGCATAAAAAGTTATTGAATAATGTCCGTTTTGGCGTTCCACACAATACTATATCACGGGGGCAAAAGGTCATCAAAATTGCCAAAGAGAATGTACAGAAAGAAGAGAATATCATGGATACTTGCGTCAGAATAGATGTAAGCATAAATGCATAATGTTAGAAGTGGGCATCATAGTTTGTGGTTTTAATAGCAACCTTAACTTTACCATTCAGTTAGCAATGGGTTGTATATTATACAAGGCATTTATTGGTTAACATTCTGTTAAAGTACTTTAATATCACTAGCATGGCCAACGCATGGTCTACTAATTCCCTTAACACAGATATAAATTCAGCCAGCAAAGTAAAGACCACGAATTAATGAACAACGAAACCGAAAACTAATGAGGAAGCCGGTGTTAGGATAAATGAATTTCCCTTAATGAAAGCCTTGAGTCATCTTTCAGCACCGCACATTTTTTCCCTCCTATAGGGTCCTTGATAGGGACTTGAGTGTCCTGACTAAACTAAACTATTCCGTTAACCAATAAAGACAAACTAAACTAAAAGAAATCAAATCACAGTGGTATCATCAACTGTCTTACTTTTACGATCAGAGTCAGGTCGTTGTGACTAGCCAGATCAGATTGTGAAGTACGCATGTTGGTAAGCTATATTTGAACTGATAATTTGAACTGTCGAACAACATATTACCCTTGGTGCCATATGAATAGGTCAAAGCATTACACACAATAGTGATAGTAAGGTACTCACCGTTTTCACCTACAACCGATGTGGAACGATCCCAACAATCACCTTCTATCTGTAGGTAATAATCAACAATAACTGACCTTGTATGGTCTAAGCATTCGTAAATTCCTTGGTGGATGTAGTCGACATTTTTTATTTCCAGAGAGTTGTTTCTCAAAAGTTTGTAGCTCTTCGTAGGAATTATCGCAGCGTTGTTGTAAATCCAGTTGTTGCCTATATTGTCTCCAAGGTAACAATTTAAAGTAACCGAGTCCCCGTGGTTGACTAGCTTGAGGATTAAACTACTGTTTAGTGAACTCACCAATCCAACATCAAGCGCAATTGTTGAAAAACATGTAAGAACAAACAAATACATTTTGCTACCAATCATAATTGAAATCGATTGAGGAGAAGTAAGAAGAAATAAAACAAAGACTAAGCAGTCGTGCGCTAACTGCTACTGCTTCTTGAAATACATAAAGCAATGTGATGTGCATTTACTTTTATTTTCTGTTCCTGAAAAGTTTAACAGATTTAAACTTAAGTAGCATGAACTACTGATAGATTTAATGATCTATGGCAAACCATGTAACACTTTTATTACCAATGATGATGTTAGAAAGAAATGTTTTAAATATCACCACGTTTTTGCATAAAAAACAATGGAATGTTCGTACACGTTTACGACACGATACAGAAAACAATCGTTAATATTTCATAGAAAGTCACAAAGGAGGTTAAGATTCTGAGACAGAACATAAAACACTGAAAACCAGATATATAAAACTAGTATTATGTTATCATTTAAACCCTACTAGAGGCAATAAGGAAGTAATCTAAGTTGAAAAGAAAACAGATGGAAAATCATTAACTATAGCACCGATACTTATTTACTAGTTGATCGTTAATGTTTCAGCTAGCACAAGAAATGATTGAATACATGATCCCTGCCTCCTGTGTCTTTAGTAAGCAGTATTGCCATACATCAGAATTTGATTTCACAGGGAACGACGGAGTCTGATCAGGAAAATCTTCAACAAAGTTTCTCAGAGATTCGACGAAGTAAGATTCTGCTTAGTATATAAACACAATGGCAATTTGCATGTATAAAAAGTCAAAATTGTAATTGTAGCCGCATAAAACTCTTGTACAGATTTCTTTTCTTATTATATTTATTATCTCCTAGATCTTACGAAACGCTTGGCTCATTTTAAAACATTGTTACAGAAACTAAAACATCAAGTGTAAAGAGTACGGGGTCACTGTGATAAAACATAAATCATCTCTTAATATTCAACGTAAGGAATTTTGGCTTACTTAAAATTCCATTGCGTCATAAATGCATAAAAAAATAACTGTAGCAAGTGATTGATAGAAAAAACAACGGATGTATTGTTATAGCTTAAGCTACATTTTGAGAGTAGAAAATGATATCATGGTCACGACGCTATGTCTGTTAATGTTATTTATCAGTGTAAACAGTCCGTAAGCAACAAGATCTTTGGAAGCAATACAAGTATACAGGTACCCAACGCATCGGTTTTAGAGATAGAGTTATTGAAATTCCCTTCATGTAAAAATAGTTCTACTTGAGACATCTACTTGTATTATTTGATTTAATTGTCTAATTGCCTTTCTGAAAGGAAACTTGGCTTTAATTCAAAGCGGTTTTCTAAGGTTTTTCGAAATAAAGTCTAAGCAAGCAAGTAATGGATAGTTAAGAAAATAAATTGAAATCCGTCAAAAAATGTTTACATTTGGTTTCTTATAATGTCTGAAGGCACTCACAATGAAAATAATCCTGTTGTTATTTATAATACTTTCAATGCAATTATAAGCATGCTATTTGATACATAGTGTTATGTGTTAATAATTAACAGTTACGGATTGACACCCACCTTATAGCAATTTTATTGACAGCAACACACTATTTTTTATTGTCTGCAAAGATTAGTGTATCCTGTTTACATAATTCTTATGTTCCCCCTTTCTTCTTCTCAGACTTCAGGGGTCGGAATTTCTTAGTGGGTGAGTCGGACGTACGGAAGGATTATTTGACATGCTGCACTTGCTGCACAATGCTGAACTTCACAAAGTAAGAATTCAGTTTCATTTATTCCATTTTCTCTGCCTTTATTTGGCTTCCAACTGCAAGCATCCGCGTTAGTGCAAAATGCTCTTTAGCACATTTGAAAAACAAGTGCAGCAAGACATTGACGAAGGCCATCTTGCAATGGACTTTTTCTTAACGATAAAATTACAAGCTTATAAAGGAATGTATCGTTATGAATAATCGATCTGTTTAATTTTTTACTGAATATTTGTAATTCACAGTACATTGTGATGCCAAATATCGAGGTATCACTGAACTAATATGTGAGAGTTGAATTTATACGAATTAGGTGTGAAGTTCTACTGAATAGGTTGCCAATTATCATTGTTCAAATTTGACTTTTTTAAGTAACCAAGAAGCATTCATCACCACCAAGTCTCATTTTGTTTAAATTGTTGAAGATTTCTGGCATTTCCTGTATTATTGGAGGTGCTCTTTAGTTATGATGTTGAAAGAACATGGAATTAAGTCTCAATGGGTGTGTCGAAAATGTTTATTGTTCAGTGATATCATAGATATTATTTAACGATAACTAAATTCTGTCCTTAAAAAACTTATGTAAAAGTAATGAAAGAAAATCACAAAGATGACAAGTAAAAAAGATATGTTCACTGTCTGAGACAAACGTTTTTATTGACTTAGTTAATAGAAACATTATATTGTACGACGAGTCTCCTTTATGCAGCTTGATAATGCTAGAGACTTTTTATTCATTTTGTTGATTAGTAGGATAAGTTAATCGCCAATCAATATAAACTTCGCCCACATATAACCTAGTACTTTAAAAACGTAAAGTAACTTATATTATTACCTAAAAGTTAGAACTTCTTAACCGGATGGGTTTTAACTCAAGTACATCTAGACGATAGTACCAAGACAAGGCAAGGAAAATTATGGCAAATTTGAACCTGCAGCCTAACCCTCACATCAGCGCAGAATGCATGTTTTAGCAGTGGCTTGTTCATATCCTGTAATATATGTAGATTTAGATAGATAGATGTAGATAGATAGATGTAGATAGATGGATGGATGGATGGATGGATGGATGGATGGATGGATGGATGGATGGATGGATGGATGGATGGATGGATGGATGGATGGATGGATGGATGGATGGATGGATGGATGGATGGATGGATGGATGGATGGATGGAAGGATGGATGGATAGATAGAACTAAGAGTTTAGTTTTCATCTCCTCTGGATTGTTCAGTAAAATGATTCATTTGAGAACAAAGTGCATTAAAGCGGCATATGATGTCACAAGTGGGAAAGCAACTGGGAAAGTAAAATATATATTATTAACTTAATAATATCAATTATTTCTGAAAATCGCTACTAATTAATGATTTTGGACCAAATAAATGACAAAATTGGTTAGTTTTATAAGTAAAAAATAGTATCCCAGAGGTAATCTGGGGAAGTAGAAGAGAAATATTTTCAAAGTGGTAAATTTGGGATTAAGCACTTTACTATTGTTAACATAGACTTGTTGTGAAGGAGTTGTTTTAAGTGTTTCCTATGAATGCATACCATGTTGAGTGGCCCTAATTATCAAGATAAATGGCTATATATTGTTAGCATCTGCTATTAGGACAACAGTAAGAACTGTAAATATCATCACTTCTTACTGTAGTCCCAATCAATTCCAATCATTTGAACATTATATAACGTTTCAAAGTTAATTGAAACTTTATATAAACAACAGCAGACTACTGGGAAACACTCAATGTAATATATTGTTTACACCTGTCTCAACAGCTTCTTCTGCCAAAAAAATAGAAGATAATATAGAGAACTAAACTGACTAGCACTGGCCTAGATTTATTTAAGTGCAGGGGAGATATCGGTACGGTAGGGGGTGTGACTGAATATATTAGTGGGGTAAAATTATATTCTCCCGGACATTAATATCTGTAAAAATGTTGCTTAAATCGTATTTTAAGAATACAAAACGCTCATAATATATATTTTTCCCCCTTTTTGTAGCTTTTACGTTCAGTTTCACTTTTCTCTTCAAGCAAGTCGTTTCGTAATTATTGTTTGCATGTAGAGTGACAGTAAAACAATTTAATTTTATGAAAATGGAATCTGTAAAATTTTCCTTTCACTTAGTGTAACGTTAAATAACCATTCGGTAAATTGTGATTTATTAGTAGTTATAACTAAGGGTTTCCTTTTTATCCAGTGTTGTTGTTGTAATACCTTGGCAACATGTTTGTACTGACGTATATCATTTAAGGTATACGGTCAAATTAATGATTTACGCACAAATAAGTGCATTGCATTGATTCAATTTGAACGGGTTTAATGAGCTGTAGACGCATTTGTTTGTCTCAAAGAAAACCCGATACTTACTAACGAAACGATAAATATCTGAAAATGACAGTTTTACACACTTGGTAAAAAATTGTCAAAACATGAAGATTTCTTTTCAGGTTCTGTAAAAATCGGATGAAGTGCACGTGCGTAAGAGGCAAATTTAAGGTAGTTTCTTACCAATTAGTACACAGTTTGTCAATCTCGTCCATCCTTTTTTCGGTCCTTTTTTTGGCTCCACTTGCTCAAGCATATTAGCATTTCACTCGATCACTTTTAACTAGAATTTTTGATTGCCATTCCATGCAGTTCTACAGAAGCTGGTATCACTAAATGACTTTGTTCCAGAATCTTTAGACAAAAACGAATACGTCCGAGCCAGTGACTTGCGCTCGATTGCAGTTGTTTCTTGGCCAAGGTTAAGGTGGAAGAAGTGATATGTAGCACGCAAATACAACGCCAAGTTCTGGCATGTAGATGTAAGATCGATATCACCTTGTGAAAATTGGTGATTAACGTTTATAGGCAAACAATAATATAGAAGTATGCTTAAAAGGAAAACCTATAGCTAATTTCAATTGATTCATTCATTTTCTATATCAAAAGGTTCCAGTCCATTTCAGCCAGAGGACACAACATATGATAATTTCAGTAATAAATTGAAAGAGAACAGTGTGGTGCTGGATTTTTTTAAGGATCATTCTGCCTCAATGATTTCATTTCCATTTTTGTGATGGATTGTCGTGTCGTCTTTATATTCATGTTTGATACGCGTTTTTGAGACAATATTAATATTGCATTTCTTTACTTGGTTTGTCAATGTTTCATTGTAGATCATGTGGTTACATGAATATCTTTCTAGCCTTCAAACAAAGTTACATTGTTTTCATATCAATCTTTACCATTCTCATTCTATGCAATTGAACTTATCACTTTTTTCATTTAACTATAAGCATGTAATCATAGTGAGTTAAAAGTATTCTCTCTTTTTTAATGTCAATTTCGATCTAAGAGGAAGTATTCTGTTCGATTGCTGGTCCGATGAACTTTTCAAGCAACCATTCCCCGAAAAACTAGCAAAAATGAACTTCAGTCAACGTAGGTCTGAATATCTAGCAGCTCAAGTAGTACAGTACAATATTAGTGCATGAGCTTTCATTTTCGACTTCCGTATATGAATTAAAAAAGCAATGATGTTCTTCAGTGGAAGAGCGTAATGGTAAAGTAGCTAAGGTAATTTGTTTTTGTTCTAACAGAGCTTTTCTATGTTATCCGCCACCCTCGAACAGAGGTCCTATGCTGCAAAAGTGCAAATTTGAGAATCAATCGACGTGAAACGTCTAGCAAACAGATACAAGAGAACGAATAAGATATGAGATGATGATTTGTTTTCATGTAAAGTGTGACACCAGATTGTGTTCCTTGATGAGGTATCGTATATAAGTTATTTTTGAGCTTTGTATTCATATTTCGTGTTAAGCGACAGGGGAAGTCTACGGTAGAATTAATGCCGTCTAAAATTGATTCATTATTCCTGTCATTCTTCGTTTAAGCAGTCGTTGAGGTTAAAGAGTATGTAGTATTACAGACAGTAATAGATTCTTGCGCAATAACGTGCACCCATTAGCCGACTCGATTATAGGCTCATATATACTTTAACGCAAGTCGTTTTCCGTCATTACTGAATTGCAAGACAGAATTGAAACACTCTCATCATCAATGTTTCAAGTTATACAAAGATAATCTACTACGATGTCACCAAACAACAGCGACATAAAAGTATATTACACAAAGAAAATTTGCATAAGTCTGAATAAGAGTTAAGAGGGTGTCGGAAATCACAAGTTCGTGAGTAAATACTATTGTTTGTATGTACGATAAGACAAAATAGATTATAGAAAACTTTGTATAGTAGTGATGAATTCAATAGTTTATAGTTTAAGCAGAATAATTCAAAAACACTAAATTATCTCTCTACTATACGATTCCTTACAACGAGGAAAACAAACTTTAACTGTTTTTATTATATACATAAGCTAAACATAAAAATCACTATATAGTATTACAAGTTAAACATGAAGACAGTGACAATTGTCATGTTGTTAACGGATGTTATACTGTATTGCAAGTCAGAGCAGGCCTGTATTTTTTTCCATCATCATTAGGATATGAAGTGATTTTGAAGTATTATTACGTAATACCTAATTTTTACAATACAATAGCTGACCACGAAACTACATGCAAATGAAACATACCATGAAGTAGCGATAGTTGTTCATTGACATTTCTCAACAAAGCAAGTCCTACATAAGTTGTTCGTTAAACATTCTTTACAGCCAAGCTATTCAGATGATGAACCAACAGCATACGTTGATTTTCCAGAACACACAATTCTGAGACCATTTTGCCTTATATTCCTTATGTCATTCATTGATATGAAGCGATTATATACAATAAAAGCTATTTCATGAACAGCATTCTGCTTTTTCACAAATGGAGAAAAAAATGAGTACAATAAGTTTCAAACCAGGAAGAAAAAGTGACGACAATGGGACCCCAGTGACGACATAAACAAGTAGTAACTACTGTCAAAGAAACAAGACAAGTTGATCAGAACTGTTAACTATTTTAGTAGGCTACGTTTCAAACTTTCCGCCGCGTGGTTTATCCATGAAACAATGAAATGTGTGGTCATTAGGTTCCGTGTTAATTCAGCGCAATGATTGCCGAATTCTGGGAGCTAAGAAGTTAACTCGAGTGACGCAAGTAGTTGATTTCAGTAACAATGTATATATGACCTCGTCATCTAACTCACGTCTCTCTGATTTCAGTGACTACATGGACTTATGCCTTCGTTATTGTTAAACTGATAAGATGTGTATTTACAATATGCGTGTGACTGATGGTCAACTAAGGCAAAGGGCGTAAATTCTTTGCTCATGACAATGAAGTGTTTTTAGAAAAAAATACTTAAAGTGCTTTCATAATGTCTCTTATTATTCTATAAAATAATGTGGGTTGAATTAAAAATATACACAGTTAACTGTTTAAAATAGCTCATAGGGTTCAGATTCTGTAAGATATGTTTACTTACGATAAAAATCACAAACTCCTTAATCAGGTCAATATTCCAAATGAAGTGTTAAAAGAAAATATTTAAAGTACTCACATAATATCATTTGTCATTATATTTAATAAAATGGGCTGTGAGAAAGAGTCTTAAAAAATATACACAGTAAACTATTTAAAAATAGCTCATAAACTTCCGATCCTATAACTTATCTTGACTTACAATAAAAATCACAAACTCCTTCGTCAGGTCAATATTTCGAATATATGAAAAAATCATATCGCTTTTAGAGCGGACATCATATATATGACACCAATTCATAATTACATGGAAAGGTAATCGATGTAGTTTCTTTGACACCGTCTTTTGATGTAACGGTACGCGGGAAGAATTGCCTCACCTGTAATTCAAACAAGAGAAATAACGTTATAGTCCGCTCTTTAGAGAATATACAAATAAACTTGAAAAGTCATCATTTTAAGCAACTTGCAAAGCTGTCAAAATTGACAGGAAACAAAATTAACAACTTTACCAGGAAATTGCCATCAAGGACGATAATACAACGTTCGCCCGTGTGATAAATTTTCGATCCAAACATGTTGAAACTGCGGTCAGTATTTTACGATCAATAATTTTAGTGAGAGCTGTTTGAGTACCCAAGATAGCACTCTTCTTTCACTAGTCTTCAAGCTGATTTTGCCCTCTTTAATCAGGTAACATGCAACAAAAAATTATAATATTACAAGGTCGTGACCACCAAAAACCCATACATTTTAATTTGTTAAATGGCACGAAGTTTCTTCAAAGAAGCACTTGAAATAAACTATTTTTACTACATTCTTAATGTTACATCATGCAAATAAAACTTTCGTCATTGGCTTTTTTCAATCTAAATGACTGTAATTTCAAGTGGGTCCTCAATAATGAAGAATGTTCACTGTTAGTTTGTAGATTAACTTCACCAATAGTTTCTCCACTTCAAACTATTAAGGAGAAAACAAGTTTAATGTCGTCTAGAACTTCATGGTTATGGATATTCGTTCAAGGTTGGCTATTTATAAGTGTACTTTATAATAACTACGTTATTCATTGACAGCTATTAAACAAGTGATGGTTTTCCACCGTTAAGGTCTGAACTTGTACACAAAGTTAATTACTGTTCATAATAATGTGCTTTGCATTACATACGATACCAAGTTTGTTGTTACCGTAAGTTTTCTAACCAAAGATCAAGAATATTAGTTTCGACTTTAAACTGAGAAAGCCTTACCTGAAACAATAACTATAATAGCCGCGTCTAAAGTAATAATACCAATTGATATGTAATTCCCGTAGTCACTGGACATAGGAACAGCAGCGAAAAGAACGTTCACAAAAATCACAGCCAAGGAAAAGAGCTGAAAGCAGGAAATAAGTAGATATAAAAGCAAAACAGTGACTTTATATGTGCGCAATTGCTACCATTTGTATTCTATTAATTGCTTTTGATAACCAAGAAGACTTTCTACAAGAGTACTTTTACGTGATGTTTAGACTTTGTAGTCTCATGCAATACCTGAGAATCAGAGATGGCTGAGATCGTCACAGCAGAAGCGGTCATGTGATCACTCAAAAGTGGTCATGGTAAGTCAACTAAGGGTAGTTCCAAATTAGACTTAACGATTACTTCTCTCACCAACTATCATTAACGTAAATGGCGCATCCTACATTGCTAGACAATAACATGGGAGTTCCGGGAGCAATGCTAAATTTGAACATTTATCACATGCATTTAAAGTTAGTTGCAGCTGCTATAACAATTGTAACATAACATTACTGCAGTGAAAAGATGTTTTTAGCAAACAGGAAAAAAACGATGTATTTGCGAACCACGGTTTTCATTCATAAGTATATTACGCTCTGGCAATCATATCCATCCAATCCACCGAGGAAACATTTCAACACTCTCAATGTTTTTCTGGTTAAATAGCTTAAATAGCCGTTGTAATAAGTACATCGCTTAATATTACGGACAAAACTCACCTGTAATCGTTGTTCAAAAGGGTTCTTCATTGGTGAAAACTTAACGTGGAGTGTGAGAAACAACACAGATACACCGATGGTAATTAACTTGGTCAGTGGATCATCCCATCCTAGTAATGTAATCAACATTGTCTGCGTAACCTTCCTGGCAAGTTCCAGAATTTCCCAAAACCAAAATCCGGGCTTGAAATTCTCACAGAGAAAGTTCAGCCAGACGGGAATGGCATGAGTTTCTTCGTTACTCTCACTACAGTTCAATGCGATAGGCTCGCTCATTAAGCTATCTTCACTGTTAAGTAAGTTTGTGTCTGGTTCTGTGATATGCTTGTTATCACGCTGTCTCTTTGTATATTTTCTCAAGAAAAGTAAGAGCAATACAGGAAAAGATATAACATAGAGAAGTGTGGCAAGAAAAGCAAATATCTGATAATAGAGGAGATCACTACAGACAATGTCATAATCAGCGCGAAGCAGAGTGATTGAAATATCATTTTCTTTGTAAATCGAAAATGTATCACAGGCACAAGGGTACAAACTGAATATGACTTCACAGGTTGATGGATATGTCACAAACATAATTAACAGGACATACGTTGATAGGCCAGATCTTATTTCGGCAAGCCTAAGTTTCAGATCATGCGCATCGTAGCGTTTTCTGTACTTGAAATAGACTCTAAAAATGGGTTGACAAGCAAACGCAGTCAAAATAACGACAAGGGGAAACAAGAGAGCGATTTTAAATTGGAGCTTATGATCCAAGGAAAGCTTCTCGTGTAAGCAATATGGTTTCACAATCAACCTCAATATGTTAAATTCAAGTACCGTTATCCATTCTCCAATATACTGTAACACTCCAGCCCAACTGACACTGTGAAATGCCTCGAAAAGTTCACCAACAACCTGATAAAAACCTAGAACAATTTTGACCCTAGATGATACAATGTCTGCTATGGTTCTCCGTTCTTCTGAACGATTCTGCTTCTTGCTTTTGACGATCACAAACACTAGAAATATGATGAAAATAAAAACAGTCATACTGATTTCAAAACAAACCCACACAATATTTGGACACGGAAGGCAAAATCCTAAGACAGAATAATATCCCTTCACACACTTACTACAGAGCCATGCTCTATAACCCACCGTACACGAACCAGCTATTCCATCAACTTCATGACTGTTATTATTCATACAATTTTCAGGTCTTGAACAAGCAAATACTCTGGGAATCAATTGCTTATATTCAACGGTGGATTGATGATAATGTACATTTTCAGTTTGTAGATTCAGAACAAAATTTGAATATTCCATTAAATTTGCATTGGGAAATGTCCAATTCCAGTAATAGCCAGGTAAAAGAGCCTTGTAATCTTGAGAACAATTCAATCCTTCTTCTAGACATACTGAGCATTTCTCGAATCGATGTAAGCGAGTGTAGTTCTCTTTGCAGGGACAGGCTCGGTATCCAGCGAAAGTACTTAGTTTAGTTCCTTCGGGACACAATATGCACTGCGATGCTGACGAGCCATTTCCAGTTTTAACGAAGCTACCGATATGACAGCGAAGACACGAATTGGTTCCGATATCATCCTGATAAAAGCCACCTATATGAGCAGATGAAAGCTACTGATAAATATAATAAATCTATTTAATTCCAAAGGAGGTTTAAGGTATATATATACAAATATATATAGTGCAAAAATTTGATATGCTCCGATACTCGACATTAGGTACTTTTCTCTTCATAGAAGTTGTTGACCGAAATGATTTTAGACCTCATTTGTTTAAAACTTTCTGGCGGAGGACCAGAATACCACCCACTCCTTTATTAAGTCCCTCATTTGCCTTTCCATTAGGACCATGCTCACGGTTTAATCAGTCGGACAGTTTAAAATTCCCCCTCCCACCTTTGAAAACCTGTACAAACTACTGGTATATTTAAACAGGTTTTTAAGAGATCACTCACCTGCAGGGCAAGGAGTACAATGACCACTTTCGTTGCCAAAGGTACCAGGGGGACAAGGTCGACATATAGCTGTACCACGTTTCAATGAACAGTCAAAGCCTTGGTGTCTTAGGACCTCATAAAAGACATCTCCAGATCGACTGAACGTTAGTTTAGGGACAAAATTGTTGGTAACGCATTCACTTTGAAAAAAGAAACGATTACAAATGACTTCCAAAGCCATGCGAACGTGTTAACAGGACGTTTTTGTTTGTTATTTCTTATTAGTAAGTTAGATGAATGCAGAGTTGATAATAAAGCTTTTTAAATGTTTACGAAGCCTCCGCTTACTGTACTGTTCTGTTTGTATTAGGATTGTGTGTATATACAATTATGGTATAAACGAAAGAACACATTGAGCATTCACAAAGGTATAGCATTTTCATATTTATCTTGCTCGCTCGCAGAGACTTCCATGATAAATAAACATATAAATATATAACGAAAAAGAGGAGTTGCAGTGATTTTGTTTTATGTATTCCGGATTCGTGATTACACATCTGCCTCACTCCCCTCGTCGCACTTACGTTGTTGAGTGCAATAATATGGTGATTAACAGAAATGACATTTTGATTATAAATTCCATGAAGAATTTACTTATTTTCTACAGTTATACATTGTGATGACTTGGTGGTGCTCTGCAGAAAATGTAGATGCTCTGCAGAGGGCGTTGTGGTCAAGTGGTTGAGGCAGTGGGCTTGTGATCTAAGGACTACACCCTATGGGAAGTCCCCAGGGGACACGTGATTGTGGTCCACTTTGGTGCCCTAGGAGATATTGATTGGATTGTGCACACTTTGGTGTGTAGGTGTGACAAGTTACCAACACGTTGCAAAGTCGTGTGAGAGGACCATGGATTTGAACAAGACTAAAAACCAAATAGAATGAAAAGGAAACAAAGATAACCACAGCTTAGCAGATTAGGTGTCACGTCTTCCTCACTTCATCCTATTGGCGTCGTTGATGGCAAATATATGGTGATAAGCAGTTCATCAAAAACCGCCATTAAGAATTAACTTTTTTCAATACCTTCTGATATTTCTGTTTGGCATCGGTAAAGACTTCAGGTAACCACAGCTAAGCAGTCTGTCAGGAATAACAATGATGCAAACATATATTCCGTGAGTTAGTATATGTTCGTGTTGAATCTTGAAGTGAACATCTGAGGTATGGACAATGTAGAATCATATGTTGTGGTATGACACACTATATTTTGATATTTACATATTGGTATTTTATTGATGTTGTGTTCGATCGATACTGGAAAGTCAACCCACCTAAAAAGGTACCGTTTGAAAGAATTGACGAGATTAGACATACCATTTACAAGTGTAATAAAGCAACATCAAATCTACCGAACACAGATTCCTATGTTCAGGCTTACAGCCAATGGAGCTCAAATATGTAAATATATGACATGTTTGGACAATGTCCAATCTTGTAAAAATAAACCATGGCTTCGACAGAATGAATAGAAGTTACAATGTCTTAATTAATGCAAGAAAATTTCACATTTCAACTTACAGTTTCATGTTATGGGGCATATCTTCGAGCGCATTCGCTGAGATGTATTCAAGACGGTTTTTGTAAAGATGTCTTTGATGGACACAAAAAGAGAAATGACGCAGAGTTTACAAAAAGAGAAACATACTTTTGATGGCTACTAGCTATTCGGACGTAAAAGAAAAAACATTGAAACATCGGTCTCCAAACATGTGCCTCTATTCATTTACAAAATGTACGAATGACACCGCTGTTTTTATCATTATCAGCAAAGGAGGAGGTAGATAAGTTAGTGGATATGGCCATGTCTCCCGTCCTCAGTCGATGGATATGTCTCAATCTGCGAGTTTTGTATTCTGATGGGGCAAGAATTAGACGATTGATACGGGTGTACACTCCCCCTTTTACAGCCTTTTACAAAGTACAATACAAAGCTTGGGTTCATAGATATTTATATAGGCTTAATTATTTACTCCTATATGGAAGTGGTCCCCTCCCCCTCTCCTCGACCCTATCACCTACTTAACCACCATATTTAGTTCAACTTTCTCCGCACGCCACTGCTGCCAACAAGGAAATCAGTGATGAACATTCGACTGGTACTCACAGAGTTGATTGTAATTTTGTCTTCGTGAATGAACTGTTCTTGAATTTTGTGATTTTGTTGTTGAAGAGGTAGCTTTGAATAAAATGAAAGTTTTTTAATGTCATTCATCTCATTAAGCGAAGAGAAAACAAGGAACAAAAACCATGTTGAAATGGATTAATTAATTCGACCAAGTTCTAACTTACATGTTTTCAATAGGCATGTCTGAAAAAGCATTTTCTTCCACTTCACTGATTTCGTTGTTATTGAGAAATCTTAAACCGAAAATAGGATACAAGTGTTAAACGGATTGATAGGTGACAACATGTTGTGCTGTTATGGTAAATATACCAGTCTATTAATAATCAGGTATGTTACTCACATATGTCCTAGTCTACTAAATCCATGGAGTAATCCATTTCGTACACGAGTGAGGTTATTCCGTTGCAATAACAGGATCAGTGCGCCGTGTTTCGTATGACTAGAATTAAACAGCCCCAACGGTATTTCCGTTAAACTGTTGTTTGAAAGGTCTCTGTAACGTATATTAAATAACAAGCAAAGAAACCAATCAATTAAACCCAAGTCTAGAGAAACGACTGTCAAATAAGATAAACAAGCTAGAAAGTAGACCAACAAATCTATCGTTTGTTTAAAGAAACAACTGATAAATTCTAGAAATAGGATTTGACTGTGTATGATCTGATTGGTTTTAATTCAAATACTCGCATTCGACAATACTGATAAATGAGCATAAAAGTAAAGAAAACATATACTTCAATTAATCTTATTTGCCTTGTAATGTCTTGATATTTATTAATTAAATTGGCATACTGTTACCAACATGGTGGTAAAAGGAGAAAATGCCACCTTTCTTTAACATTGTATTACATTCAATAAAAGGTACGTATGATGTCCGTTGGTTAAGATGAAAGCTAAAAACAATTATGTTGGTACTATACTTCTGAGAAGCAGAACTATGTCATTCAAAACTTTCTATTTAAGTAGAACATAGTTTGACTCCTTCGAAATTTCTTCATAAAAAATATATTTACATAGTATAGTTTAGAATTTTAGAAATTTAATTTTAGAAATGTTACTTACATGCAATAACTGATAGTCATATTGCTAAAAAGATTCGCCGGCAGTTGGTGAATGTTGTTTCCTGAAAGTGACCTGCAAGAGATTTTGGAAACAATGTATATATATATATATATATATATATATATATATATATATATATATATATATATATATATATATATATATATATATATATTTATATATATATATATATATATATATATATATTTATATATATATATTTATATATATATATTTATATATATATATATATATGTATATAAATATCACATATTACACAAGCTATACAAAATACACCATATTGCTACCCTGGGTTTCACGCACGCATAGAGCGACGATCTTCAGGCAAGTGGATGATCAAAACAGACTACTTCTTTTCGACCGTTTACGGTTCGATAGCTTGGAGTTCCCATGGCGACACAACGAAATGAGCTCGGATCTCCTATTGATCGGGTCACCTCTTGTGCGTAGGATTTCCAGCTTTTCTTCTACACAAAGATTGCAATTTCCCGATTCCCGCTGATAAGTGTCGAATTGCCTTATTATGTTCCACCTAATCGAGTAATCTACCTTTTGTCTCTTCAATCCCCATATGTCTTTAGACAACTCAGACTCCTTCTCGTATTTACTATTTGTGAAAGACTTAATGTAGTTATTTATATCTAGATTTGAAATGTAGATTTGAAAAAGAAAAAAACGGAGCAGGAAGACAACATGGTTCAACCCACCTTACAGTAGAAATGTGAAAACTAACGTTGGGGCCCAGTGTCTCAAATTGGTCGACAAGCACTTCCCTCTCGGGGCAAAGCTAACGTAAACCTAAAGCTAAGCTAAAGATTTTTTTGAGAGAACAACGAACCTATTATCAATGTACGTGTAAAACCAAAACAACGCTTCTATTTTCAGAAGGGTTTGGGATACACCGCAATCAAATTGAATCGCTTCTGTTTCATACAATATAAACATGCCAGTCCAGCTAACTGCTACTTCACATTAACAAGGTTGATAGAGCTTTAGCTGAGGAAAACCTCTACTCACAAGTAAGGAATTTTTTCTAGTCCGTTAAAGAAGCGGTGATGAACGTGTTGTAATTTATTGTTGGAAAGAACGCTGAATAGAACGAAATAAATGTAAAATTAATCAAAAAAGTGTGTAGTTATGGTCCTGTAGCTGTTAAGAGTAACAACGGTATTAGCGGTATTGTTACATGAAACACATATTAGGAGAGTAGAGTTGCTACTCTTAAATCTGAGGAAGATTCTTCAAAGTGTCATATATATCACTGTATTAATTAACCACCCACTATATCCCAACTCATTGATTAGCCTTCAATTGTGAACATTGTTGCATAGCTAGGTATTAGTGTAACTCTTCTGAAACATTAGAGAATGGCTGACATTACCATTCATTATGGCTTAGAATAGTAATTTACGTATCTTAACGTGACAAAAAAATTTTCAGGTCAATAAATTTTCTTATTCATTTCGAGTGATCACTTAGCAAAACTTAACGGCCGTTACATGTGTGATTATTCTTAAACAGATATAATAATTCAATTTACGTTATGATGGTATAGTCCTTAAAATATTTCACTACAAAAGGCAGCTTCTTCGATGGTACTTGTAGGCCAGAACAGGCATTGTATCCTGTCGGTCTTTCTAAATTTCCTGGTTGCTTCAAAAGAATGTATGCCTCGAAAGATTAAAAGTTTCTCTTAGCTTTAAATAAAACACTTTCCACGTACTATGGGTGTTATTCCTCTATTCGTTTTGTATTACATAACTGTTCAGTCCAACTAAAACAGAAAACGACTACATTTCTATACTTACAGGTAGTATAAGTTCGGTGTTGACTTGAAAAATCCAGGGGGTATGTCAGTTAGTAGGTTATCTGATAAGTGTCTGTATTGTAATATGGGAAAACCAACTTAATGTGATCGCATTGTAATGGCTTAGCAAATAATGATAAATCGAACCCCACATGTAAGTTCTATTATATCAACTGTTAGATTAACGTCCGTATTATGTCAGCACATACTATTACCAGGGCCTGTGAGGTAATAATCAAAGAAACACGTACATTAATACGATATGATAATATCATAAGTACGGTAGGCGGAGCATAAGTGAACAAATGAAAGAAAAGTTTGACACACAATAAAAGTCATATGACATTGTAGGTGCTAGAGATATCCTATTGATTAGTAAAATAGTGCGTTGAAATATTATTACATCTGTATGTGTTGGCAGTTGAAATACCATTTCGCTTTTAAGAGCATGACCTTTATATCATATATGAATAAGGGGGAAGTTGAACACATTTTTTATCAAATGCTAACTTCTATGTGAGTGCAAATATGATCGCCTTACCATTTATTTTATGCGATGTGATTGTACGACCATTACAATGAAGTCTGTTTATTTTCTTATTGGATCTGGTCAATAGCTTACTTAGCGATTTCTTACAGTGGCTATATCCTCTAAGTAAAAGAAGAATACTCCTTTGCAACTTACAGTCGTTTAAGTTCGGTACTATTTGAGAGCAAGGTCACTGGTAAAGTCTCGAGTCGGTTTCCTGACAAATCTCTGTAAGAAATGTCCAATAGAAATATAGATGTTCTAGAATTATGTATTGAGAAAGAGACGGATTTTTGTATAACTTAATAAGGTCCCAATGATCCATGTCTTAATATGTTTATTGTCGAAACATGAAGAAGAATTTGACAGAAACCTCCGTTTAGAGCAACGGATAACTTCAGAGCTCTTCCTTATCAATCACAAGGTATACAAGTAAAGCGGCTTGCCCCCTAACAAACAAATCATGAGCTGGATACTGGATTGTGAAGTGCACATGAAATTGAAGATCTGGTGGACGTATTATGGATCCTTCTGAAGATGATATCTGTTTCATCCTTACATTTTATTTTCAGAATGGTTAATCAGTTTCATCAAAATTGAACGACTTCATTAAAAAAGTTGATACCTTATATCACACACTTACATGTTTTTAATGTTATAATTCTTGGAGAAGAGTCCAGCGGGGATTTCTCTGAGCAAGTTGTATGACACATCTCTACGATAATTAAGAAAAGTACGATAATTAAGAACATGAGTGTTTCTACTAGATACCAAAGGTGTAGAAACAGGAACTCTTCTCAATTTTATTTAACTAGGGATGCCTTCTACGACAGTGTTTACCATTTAGCTGGAATAGTTTCTATGTGCAAATAGAAAACCAGTCAATTCAATGTTACACGTTTCGTTTAGTCAACCTTTTTGAACGTGTACCTTTCGCATGTTTGTAAACAAATATCCAGTCCAGTGTAGAAAAGTAGGGGTTCGGACATAGCAATTTGACCATTATAACATCTAGAAACCATTCTGATCACGAACCCCACCCGTTTAGTGTTTATTTATTTTGTTCTTTTAAATGGAATATTCAAAGACTTAACGGCCACATTATACTAAAAAGTCTTGCAAGTGAAACGTTGTCCATACATGTTACAACTTCAAAGGAAAGAGCATTTAATAAATACATATGTTAAAAATACACATACCCTACATATGGAGCAATATTTAAAGATTTTAGCCAGTGCTTCATTACTTACATGCTTCTAACTTCATGATTCCTGGAAAAAGTGTCTTCGTGCAAGCTCCTCAACCGGTTATGTGATATCTTCCTGGACAAAAAATGAAATCATAACTTCATATTGAACACTGACACTTTAATTTACTGTTTTCCAAATCAATTGCCGATTACTTCAATTATTTTGCCCTCGAACAAGGCTTTCAGTCACACTTTCAATAGCTGATGAAGTCCTTGTATTTATTGTGCACTATATTTAGGAAGTTAAGAGGGCAAAAAGGAAACGGACGCCTGTCGGTGATTCCTTATAGTTTCATCACATATAGAAAGTGTTTCTGGAACAGATTGGCTCAAGTCGGGCGTAACATTGCGTGACATGCTTATTTTTCTCTTTATAGTATTACAGCTAAATCTGTTAATATTTCCCAATAGTACACGCTTCCTCCGTTAAAACTTAGCTCATTTAACAACAGAAAATATCAGCTTATATAGAAATCACTTACAAAAGAGTAGACAACTTGGTGGCTGCTGCAAATAGATCGCGGGGTAGTCGCTCTATTACGTTAGCAGATATTATTCTGAAGAGAGAAACATCAAATGCCTCGAGGAAGAAGATAACAGCTGTATTACACAAATGCAGTATGTTCTCTTTACTTGCACTTTATACCAAGACAGGGGCAAACGTGTACTGTTCCATATGACCGACCTGTACGTACGACAAAACCTGTAAATAACTGAAACTAATCTAATGATTTGGCTACCAGAATTCAATTGCAAATCATTCCCAACCTGCGATATATCTTCCGTTAACGCAGCGTTGGTTTAAATTAACTAACTTTAAGTTCAGAAATAGTACCAAATGAAAAAGACAGAAATGTGGCAGTGTATTTTCTTCGTAAGACGAACACCCCATTTTACGAAAAAAAAATGTTCAATCAGAAGCTTCGCGTTTAGAATAGTATATCACCACGAGATTCCCAATTATCTTGTTTACAGTTAGCTTAAACATGTTTGAACACTATACAAGTATTACTTATTTATTGCTGTCCTCGTACCGTCGATGAAAACCACCAGGCAAGTCATTAGGTTCAAGCAGAATATCAGAATAACTTAACAAGATAAATAAATCCCAAACCCTTCTGGAAATAGTAGTTTTGTTTTGGTTTTACAAGTACATTGATAATAGTTTCGTTGTTCTCTCAAAAAAATATTCAGGCACGACTCTTATCGCGTTGTGTGCGATCTCGCTGTGGAGAACAATGGATATGAAAAGTGGGAAGACCAAAGGATGTTAATTTTGAGTAATAGAAATAACTACTTTTCAATCAGATTGGCTCTCTATCAAATTACACTTCAACTGAACAAATCATTTAACTCCTATTTTCATCATTTATGTTCGAAATTCTTAACCTCCGCGAGTCAACGTAAGAACACTCTAAACTGGGAAGAAATAAACCTGCAGCTTCTACATCTATTTTCGCTTTTCGGGATCTTTTTCTCGAACGCAATATAAACCTTTTGTCATAAATATTTAAGCACTTAAAATTTCCTGTTTTGTTTTTGGCGCACATTACTTAATTCATGCCCGGAAGTATAGCGACAATTGATACAGTACAGTCAATCGTGCAGTTAATTTAGCCGTAGTGGATAGACTTAACAGTAGCATTCCTTGTGTAATGTAAATATCGCCTATGTATGACAAATATACGATATCACAAGTATACTTACACGCTTTGCAAATTTGGTACATTTGCAAGAAATGACTCCGGTAAAGAACGAATACAGTTCCTAGATAGTGTACTGTAAAATGTTGTAGCCGGGAGAGATATGAAGTTAGCAAAACGTGAGAATGGAACAGGGACTCGATTAAAAAACATTTGCTGGTTTGTTTTTCTATAGGCTTGAAAGTCAATGGAGTTTCACTATTTTTATAAGGTTAAAACAAATATTAGAAAGAAATATTATTGGTCGTTCTAATTGCCATACAGTTTGACTTGCAATACTGTTGTAAAGAAATATTGAATATAATGATCACTTATATACAAATTGGACCGTTACGGTTTCAAAAAATCAGAACCGGAAGGGACGTAAGAGTGATTCTCATCCAACAAGGAGATACTACTCTGTTTGGTAGAGCGTGAAAGTGTTCAATGACGTGTTCAGTCTCCATTGTAAGACCTATTCTTTGAAAATTCATACAATATATAATTTGGCACAAAAAATCACACAACTTGATACACTCTAAAGCACTAGTTATTGAAACTGTAACCGTGAGATCATGATGCGGATATGTCGAGAGTGTATCTCGACTTCCTGCAAACAAGTGATCTTAGCTAAACGGACGAGAACTCTCTTACAGCAGGTACTCACATTATTTCCAATGCTTGTGTTTTCCACAAGAGGTTTTCTGGTAGAGCTGTTATATCGTTTCCATCTAATCGTCTGGACGTGAATACAAGAAAATTTCATATGAATTAAGAATAAACACCAGTCATTTCACAATATGTTTCTTTGATGAACCAAACTGGTTATAAAGTGCAATTAATGAAAAGGGAAAAAGACAATTATGTGTACTTTCGTTTTCGTTTCGTTTATTCCAGTATAAATTGCATAAAATAGAGTTCATACATAGGAAAATGGTGAGTATAATAAATAAAATTAATAAAATGTTATGTGCATTCTTAAAATGTATAAAAGTTAGGAAATAGTTACCAAATTAGGGAATAAAATTTGTGGAAACTATAAAAATTACATCAAATCAAGTCATTTAAAGTGAAATGTTGAATAAAAATAGATGCTCTGTATACAAAAGAGTTTCTGAAAACTTGCACTATATATTTTGGTGTCAATGCACGAATCCTGAGATTATAGCTAGTGTGTCTACACAGTGATTTCAGTTCTGCATGGAGCGGGTGATTCTCTTCTCTTTGAATATTCCTACTTAGTCTGATAAATTCAAGCCTAGCTCCACCATTGACCTGATCAACCATACTCTCATAATCCAACCTTGAATGTATTTCATTAGTATACATTGCAAAGAGCAACGCCGACAGGGGACCACCTTGTGGAACACCAATTTTGATATTGGAGGTATCAGAGAGACCTTTGTCAATCTTGACTTGTCTGGACCACCCCTTTAGGAAGTTTGCAAGCCAGTGGGTTAGCCATGGTTCGATACCAAAATTCATTACATCATTTAATAAATAATTTGGTAAAACGGTGTTAAAAGCACTTGAAAAATCAAGGAATAAAACTTTGGCAACAGTAGTGTCTTTAAAATTTAAAGGTGAAACAATGTCATGGACAAGGGTTAAAACATGATACCCCCTTCCTATAGGTAAACTGACAATTGTCCCCGTACAGGCTAAGAGATTCGGTTACATATGGTAGTAAAATCTTTTGTATGCCACTGAAACCAATGCTAGCAAGATCGATTGGCCTGTAGTCATTGACAGCAGGTCAAGGTTTCTTGGGAATGGGTGCAATTATTGCATACTTCAAGGAAGAGGGGATCATACTCTGGTGAATGCTTTCATTGAACATTTCAGTGAAGATACCAGCCAGTTCATTCAAACAATATTTGAAAATCCACCATGGCATTTCATCACAACCCGAGGAAAACCCTTTCTTTACTCGTTTGAATAATTGTCTTTCTTCATTTTCTTTAACAGTAGGCATGTTCGATATTGATTCGTGTTTGTCTGGTAAGGATAATTCGATATCTTTGTTTGCCAGTTTATTGAAGCGTCCAGAAATAGAATTCTAATCAACATATATATCTTCATTAGCAACTTCATCCGCAGGCGATGGCACTTGTGATATTTGACAAGGTATTTTACCAGAAGGAACACTATTTATACTTCTTAGGGTAGTATGTGTTTGCTGTCATGCATCTTAAAACATTAAATACGTTCAGGTCTACAAGCGATGTAACTATTTGAAACAAAGTACTCCCTGCTGATGTCATCTTCATCATCGTCATCTTCGTCATAATGGTAGTCATCGTCGTGATTATTTATTGTCATGTTATATAAACGTATGGATTGGTTAAAATATACTATCAAAAGAACACTTGTATTTTCAAAAGTTGTTGATATAGCAACAGCTAAAAAAGTTATTACTGATTGCCTCAGACACAAATATAGTATATTATCCTTACCATTTATACAAGACAACATGGCGGAGAACTTAGTACATTTATGAAATCAAAGATTGATAGTACATTCTACATTCATATTTGCCTTGACAGAAAGATATATGTATGATTTTGCGGGAAAGTCTGTGTTCATGGTTTGCTCATAAATTAAAGTAAGAAGCAAATATTTCAAATAGATTACATTGCAAAGTTTGTGGAAATCAAAGTCTATCTTTACTTACATTTCCTTGACTTTTTTGAAAGATGAAAATATCGTAGGACACAATGTTCTAATCCTGTTCTTTGATAAAATGCTGAAATATATAAACATAAATCATTTATAACTCTCTACGACAACTCATTATGATGGTTGTTTATAAAGACATAAACATTATTTTATATCAGAAATGTGTAACAATTAGCCACCCAAAAGGAAATCGTGTAAGTGAATACTTTTACACATCAAAATAAACTGATTGTTTGAATTTCTTACATAGTCTTAACATTGCTCAATTCAATGAAGATATCACACTGTAGGTTTGTCAATTCATTGTCCTGTAGATCTCTGTTGGTTAAACAGATAAATTAAAGTTATACTTAATGGATTATTTCAAGTTTAAAAATGTGGAATAGGTTTAAGGTCTTTTTTTTAGTAACAAATAGCTATAACACCTGCATTTCAATGTAGACAAAGGAATTGCTGAAACACAAATGTGACACCAAAGTAGAGATCAGCAACGTCAAGAACCACTATAGTTCCTGATGCGTGTTTCTTTTGTTATTATATCTATCGGTTACTTTTTAATATCGGTTACGAAACTGTGAGCCATGTTTGTTCTTGATAAACTGAAAGTGACGAAACGATTGGGATTTCTTCTATACTTCATTTTTTTTCCGTTTTAAATGATGATCAGTTTCAACATGTGTTCTTGACGAAGTTTACATTAAGATCGAAAGTGTCCTCAAAACATTCGGATCAGTAACTGTTTATTGGCAAAATATGGATCCCACTTCAATAATATAGTCGCTTTTCAATTAAAGATGATACGAGACTTACAGAGATTTCAGAGCTTGTAACCCTTGGAAAAGTCTATGCGGTAGTTGACGGATTAAATTTGATGAAATTGTTCTGTAAAAGTAGAAGCAGAAGCAACAGGATTAAAGGAACGGGGTAGGGAATAAACTGGAGAAGGACAAAGGCAGAAAGTTGTGGAGGAAAAAAAGGGGGTGGAAGATAGTGTGAGAAGAGGAGTGATGGGGGAACAAGGGGAGAAAGAGGGGGAGAGAAGAAAAGATAGTCATGTCTTTCCTGAATGTTTAGCCCATGAGGTTGAATCGTGGGAAGGCGTTGTATCCACTGTCTCTCTCTGCTGATTCGTACTAGGTCAGGACGGCTACCTAATATTTTAATCCCCTTCAGGGACTTGTCGTTAATGGTATTGTTGGGAAGGTTAAACGTTTGAATTCTTCAAGTGAATCCGCAGTTCAAATTTCCCGCAGATGGACTGGCAGCGAATTCCATGAGTGCGTGTCGGAATAGCAGAAACTGTGATTACTAAATGTTCTCGTGCGTGTCACAGGAACAGTAAGTTGATAGCTCTTGGATAAGGTCGTGAAGATATTCGGGTGTATCATACTTCAATGCCCTGTACACCGATATCAAATAATTATATATTATTGATAAAGGTCTGGTTGCACTTTGAAATCAACAGATCAAGGGTATGCCCTCGAATCGTGTGTAGGGCCAGTAATGTAATGTTTCAAATCAAAATCACTAACATCACTAAGTAGTTCAATACAACTGGTAGCAGAAATATCACGTGGGTTATCCACGTGAAAGCTCAAGTCTCCACAAAGGAGAAATGTGAAATTTATGAAATAGAGTTACGGTTAAACCATTTTTGGCAGAAAAGTGGTAGTAGATAGATAGATTACAACCTGAGACAATACTGTAGGCAGATGAAACAGAACACACAGTAGTTCAAACGACTTAAACCCATCTAGAGTTTGAACAGTTGCCTCCAGAACTGTATTAAATATTACATCTATGTCCCTTCCACGTGGCTTTCTGCAAGTTAGGAAAAGTTTGAAACCAATAGGGGTTATCTCATTTTCGATGACCGTGTCATTTTCATTAAGCCATGTCTCAGTTAAGACTGTAATATCAAACGCATGATCAGTGATAAAGTCAAGTACTACACCGGTCTTATTCCTGGCAGATTTACAGTTAAGTTATCGCAGTTTAACACAATCATGAAGAATAACATAGTTGGTTTGCCGATTATGCGATCGAAATCCCGATCGTTGTCCACCATAATGTAGCAATCCATTTCCCTTTAGAATGGAGAGTAAGTTCTCATTAAGCTTATTTATGGTTCCACTGGAACGGAAGCTCAGCAGCTCAGATCTATTATACATAAAGCGATCACTAGAAATGGCTATTGAAATCAGGTAGAGAAGAAAGGATGTGACCACCCAAGTGTGCATCTAGGCAAGTATCTCCATAACCATACAGTTGGAAACGGCGATTGGTAAACACAACACAAATCGCAGAACGGGTACTGCCCTAACAATTACTGACTCACAAATACGATGATCGAATATAACCAGTAAATGTAAGTTAAAGTGGAACAAAGGTCGATATTCATGAAACGAAGAAAGAAGAACGTAACATTAATGAAAGACAAACAATATCTGGTAAGTAGACAGGCAAATTTCCAAAACCAGGAGCGAAAAATAGACGAAGAATGGAGAGATACACAACATTCGTGCGGCAGCTGAAAACAGCGCCTATATATTCAGCGCCCATAAAATATTTTGTGGTAAATGTTTCTACTGTTTGTCGGTGAGGTATTTCAAATGGGTTTAAACGCGTTTATCTAGTGAGGTTTAACTTAACTTGTATACTTTAAAGGAATATGCAGTTTACCATAAAACCTCTTCGTTTTAGCCTTTTAGAATCGATAGCTGCATTTTGCGTGTAATTTAACAAACAACGGTCATATTATACTCTATTCTTCATTGAACTGATCGTTAAATCAACGCACAATGCACTAAGATCACTTGATGAATATGGAAGGAGCAACATTACAATGAGCTTGTACGACGAAAACATTTATATATATATATAAATAGGTAACAAGATATTTCGAGCGTTTACACGGCTCTTCTTCAGTTGTACTAATGAAATGGTATTTAGCTTAGCATGTATGCTCATAAAAGAGAGATCCCTGTTGAGCCCATTGTTGTGTGTGTTGAGGCGTAAGATGGTTTTTAGTTCCCGGTTGCTTCTTTCATGAGCGGTTTTGAAGAAGCCGTATAGAATGACAAATTTGAGGTCAGATAAGTTTTGATTGGGGAAATTAAAATGTTCGGCAACAGGGAAACCTGGGTTATTATTGCGGATACTCAGTTTGTGATTATTGAAGCGGAGTCTGAACTTTGTGCTGGTTTCGCCAATATAGGTTACCTGGCGCACTTGCAAACAATACAGCAGGTAGATGACATTGACTGAGTCGCAACCAAATCTACCAGGTCTCAGAGTAGTGCCTGAGGCCCGGTGGAGGAAAGCGGGGGAGGGGTCGAGGTGTGTGCACACCAAGCATCTAGGTTTGTTACAGGGGATCTTACCACTGTCAGATTCATTACTGGGTGGGGCGAGATTAGTGCGAAGCAGCACTGAGCGGATGTTACGGGATTGTCTATATGCTATGACTGGGGGGCTTTGAAGAGTTCAGCTATTGTGGGGTCCGAACCTAGAGTGCCCCAAGATTGTTTGATTTCATTCAAAAGGGGCGAAGGGAGGGGTGGTAGGTGACAACGAGGGGTAGTCTATCAGAAACAGATTTTTTACGATAGGTAAGAAGACTAGATCGTTGTAGGGACAGAACCCGTTTGAGGTGGAAGTTAAGTATTCGGTATGGGTATCCCCTTTGAAGGAAAAAATCAAACAGTTCAATGACCTTATTAAGAAAAGTTTGGTCATGTGAGCAGATACGCCAGTATCTGAGTAACTGGCTGTAGACAATGGAATTTTTGGTGTGGCGGGGATGAACACTATTAAAGTGGAGATAATAGTGCCTATCAGTGGGTTTGGCATACACCGATGTCTCTATTTTGTGATCATCGATCATGACGAGCACATCGAAGAAGGGGATTTGCTTAGTGGACAGTTCGGTGGTAAACTTTATGGAATCGTGAAAATCATTGGCAAACGTGAAAAAGTTGTCAAGTTCTTGTTCGCCCTTATCCCATAACATAAAAATATCATCTTACGCCTCAACACACACAACAATGGGCTCAACAGGGATCTCTCTTTTATGAGCATACATGCTAAGCTAAATACCAATAAGGTTTAGTTTCTTCCATTTCATTAGTACAGTGGTTTTCAACCTTGGGCTCGCGGGCCCATTTGGGCCCGCGAAGCCGATTTTGTGGGCTCGCGAGCATTACCCCAGTAATGATTAAAAATTGTGGCACGTAAAGTACTGGTGATGACTAATGTCGGCATTTATCTGGGCTTTAAGGCGTTTTGGTACCAGTAGTAATAAAAACAAAAATAATTTAGTACTAACATGCCTTTATACGACTAGCCATTGATCGACCAATCTTCTAATTATCGGTTAATAATAGGTCAAAGATCCGAAGAAAAAAAGTGGATCATATTTGTCTACACTTGTAAAAATTGCGATAATTCGAAGGAAAGGGCTGTAGTAGAATCCTTCTATTTTCAATACAATTAACCGTTAATTGTATTGGAAATAGAAGCATCCTTCTACAGCCCTTTCCTTCGAATTATCGCAATTTTTACAAGTGTAGACAAATATGATCCACTTTTTTTCTTCGGATCTTTGATCTATTCTGCCTCGAATATGAGCAATAATTGGAATAACTTATACAGCGTGATATCTATACAGTCCGACACTTCTATCAGTTCTCCCGTTCTATTGTCAATACACAAAGTATTATTACGTTCTCTTTTTTTCTTAATTTCGAAATATATCTCCTTTAATACTACTGGGCCTCATATGCACACGTCAAACGGTTTTGCTGCTTTTTTATTGCATTGTTCATCTCCATTTTTCTGCATTATTCTGATAGTGATAACGGTCACACATTTCTTATGAAACCAGTGTACCATTGAGGGTTGCAAGAAATCTTTGAGATAGGCTCTAATTGGGCAGTACCTGTCATCTGATCACGGAGCAACATACATAGCTCTGATTGAGTCCCCGGGTCACTTGTGTCAAGAATACACTAATAAACGCTGTGAAATTGATTTTATGAAGTTGATAACTTTGCAGGGTAGGGTATGGGCTCGCGAGGACGGCTCGGAAGACGAATTGGGCTCGTGATCGAAAAAAGGTTGAAAACCAAGGCATTAGTACAACTGAAGAAGAGCCGTGTAAACGCTCGAAATATCTTGTTACCTATTTAACGTTCTAAGTAATAAAGTTGGAAATGAAAGTATCGTTTTTTAAAAAAAAAATTTCTTGTGGATATTCTTAACTTTCCAACACACGACATCGGACATATATATATATATATATATATATATAATATATATATATATATATATATATATATATATATACATACATATACATATATATAGACATATATATATACATATATACATACGCTACAGCGTATAGGACAGTCAGTACTAGAAGTGATAATAATTAAGTAATTTAGCTTTATTACACTGTTTTCAATGCCGGTGTGTTGCTGAAGAGACCGTCTGGTATTTCTGACAGCTTGTTACCTTGAAAATCTCTGTGAATGGAAAAAAATGATATAATGTGCTAAATGAAATGTAAATGAACTTTTGTTTTGAGGAACAACATGTCGCAGTAAAGGAAAAATTACAGACATGCAATCATTAAAAAAATGAAAATTATCTGTTAATGAATATTATATATATATTAGTATTAAAACTTCTAATTAAACTTTATAATCGGAATAACAATAGTTTTTGCAATTCTTATTTTGGACGAACGGGAAGAAATCGTGTCTACCATACATTTTTACTTCTTAATATTATATCGTTAATTAAAATCAAGTTTGAATATCGAGACTAATTGATACTACATTGCCAAATATTTGGATATATAACCCCTTTGACATCAAACGTAACCCCATTGAACGATAAACTCTTTTAACTTTAAAAATCAATTGTTCGAGTGAAGGATAAGCTTACACATGTTTAAGATGTGGTGTATTCGCAAACAAATCCTTTGGTATTTCTGTGATAAAATTTTGAGATAATTCTCTGACAGAAGAAAAGACAAAAGAAACAAATTTAAGTTCCAGCATAACTGATTATCAAACATGTTTAAATGAAAATATTTAGTAGATAAAAGCGTTTACTTACACACTTTCAATTTGCGTTGTATTTAGCAATAGCCCTTCAGCTATCTCTTTGAGACGATTATTTCTTAAATGTCTGTCGGGAGAGAAATGTTCCCATGGATTATGTTAATTAATCCATCTTTTGGATATCAATGAACATTGAAATATTATCAACGGTAATGTACAATCTAGGCAACATACAAATCCTGTGTTACGAGAATACTATTGACGTACATTCTCCATAAGAATCATCTTCAAGATACGTGATATTAATCGTTCATTTATTATGATATATTTGCCATTTCGATAAAACCTATTACTAAAGTGCACCTCATCATTGTAATCATCGTCATATGTTGTTTTTTCGTTTATGGTAAAACAACGTGCGTTACAGCCGATGTAATCATTCAAATCAAATTCATTACTAATATATAATGATGAGGCAACTGGGTTTGAAACCCGTCAACAATTTTTTGTTTTATACTTAATATACACTGTGCAAAGGTATTGAATATTCTAAAAAGAGTTTTTATTTGCACAACTTTTGATCAAGGAGCTTTTGTCCAAACGAATGACCGTTCATATCTAAAACAGGTTACCATAATCTTTGAGGGTACCTGTAATTTTATAACACAAAAATGGTCACAATAGTTTTGCTGATCGTGTCATTTAAATTCATATCAGGCCACAGGTGCAGTCTTGACAGAGAACGCAAAAAATTCAACCGTAAAAGGCCATCAATGACAATTATGCATTAAAGATATATTTCATAAACTAATAGGACCAGAGGAAGTATTTGTATTAAGATCATGTACATTATGTAGAAATGGAAGAAATAAAAGAAACAAGAGATAATTACTGTGAGAGATAAACCTTCAAGCCAACAGATTTTACATGTTCTTACTACCTTACTTCCTACTACGTGATAATGTGTAATGAACACAATTAAAAAACTTCCAAATAGTTCCAAATCAATTCGCTGAATAAACGGCAAATATTTACTCTCATGGTCTCTGTTAATATGGATTCTCGTGTTTTTAAATTAAATATATGCTTTCATTTACTTCTTGATGTGTAGAATAATTCACAAAAGGTTCAAATGCTTACAACTTAATTAGACTTGGATTCCCGTCAAATATTCCGCTGTCCAGGTTTGTAATGTAATTATCCTCAAAGAACCTGAAAGATGTTAAACAAACCGGTTGAAATCTTTCTCAAGAAATGCTTTAGTTATCAAGAGCTGTATTCGACTCAACTTATTACGAGTGCAAACAGATTATAATAGTTCCAAATTTGACCGAGTCAAATACCATTTCCATACATTGGAATTTCTTGGCATTCCTAGTATCATCTTATGTTGGTCAAGTACAATTGATTACTCGACCACATATATACCAACCAGTGTTCAGTACCATAAACACTATATGGTGGTTACTTTCTGTGCTACGTGGTTTATGCTTAATCAGATACTGCCATAAAGCAACAATATATTTTGTTTGGATTACTATAACTGTAAACTGAAATATGCTGTACATTAAACTTCAGTTCATACAATTTAGGGGGTTAATGGGAGACACGAAGTGTGTTATATTATTTAATATGGTCTGCAATGCTCAATGAAAATATTTAACTATAACAAAATATAACAATGTGTTATACATGTGAGTTATATTCTAAGTTAAAACCAGAGAGAAAACAGAACCTTGGGGTAAGATGTTTAATCTTTAGTATTGCTTTTTCAACTGACACCACCTATACTAATGTATATTATGCAGTTCCAGCTATGCAGTATAACAAATATTATACAAACTCATTACTGTACACAGAGCAGTACTCCTTACCCATTGGCTTAATTATATGCATATTTAACAATCATTCTAACGGGAATTATTAAGGGAAAATTGTCACATAACAGTTGTGTTGGTGTCACTAAAAAAGACTATCACATACAATGTGTGTATAAGTTTATGCCATTGTACCAACTAATGACAGATTCCCCTAACCCCCAATAAAAAAAATCAAATCTATATAGTAATAGTAACATAACTACTATTGGCAGAACTATGCCAAAACTATATCCAGTGAACCCAAGTCTAGGGAATTATACTGAAATAGAGCCCGACAGGCTTTATTTATTTAAGGTATTTTTAGCTTAAAGCTATCAAGCTGTAATATTACATACTTTACATGCATTCTCAACATGAAAGCAAAACAATAGGTTTTATGCAATTTGTTAGAAACGGTCACTTAACTTTAATTGATCCGGAGATGCCTCATATCAATATCATTTTTTTCAAATGTAGTAGGCTATGCATCACATGTAACAACATCTACCAAGCAGGCGTAAGTCATCTTAGAAATAATTTGGCAAAAAATAGTCTTCTGTTTGAACTCAACCATGCTATGATATTTGTGCCTTCATACACCATTTAACAGTAGATTACATGCTAGGCTTACACTGTCTTAATTTAAAATACAATATGGAACATATGCAACCCTACGCAAATGACCTACCTAGTAATAGCTGTAACGTCCCTTAATATTTGTTAATAATATTTATCGTCATCAATGATACTTACAAATTCTCAAGATTAGTCTTGTTTTCAGTCAGATCAGAGGGAATGTGAGATATTTTGTTTCTTGAAAAATCTCTGTAGAGAAGTGAATATAATCTTTGAATCTTTTGTGACGTGGGATTGAATCTATCAATTGAGTCAAATTAAATCCAAAAGCTGACCGTAATTGATAGTATCCTATACAAAAAATAATAATAATAATACTGTAGCAAAAAAAAGTCATTGTTCAATAGTTTTCTAATTACTATAAGCCATCAATTAAAACGTCTTTTTATCCCATTACGAGAACATTTCAGTTCCATAAAAAAAATGTGATAAGGGTTATATCGAATTAAATTTATGTAATGATGATATCTGAGTTTTCTCTTTTCATGTTTCATTTATGGATACTGAAATATTAATAAACATTGAAACAAAACCCGCTAATCGGAAGTTAGTCCCGTTTATATGGAGTGTTAGGTCCAAAGTAGTGTGAGCTAGGAGTGTTAGCTCGGGAGATAACGCCGCATGCCTTCCAATCACAAGGTCCCCCCCCCCCCAGTTCGAGTCACTCCGAGATTATTGTATGTCGTACCGTTACAGAGTTGTTGACAATTCATAATCATGGACGTTAAATATGAATCTAAGAGACTGACTTCTGTCAGCTTGCGGCTTTCATAAGCCACTGATGGCTTCTTCGCGAGTTCCTGCTTGCAGGAGGATCTAAAATAATACGTACGAACATACATACATACATGCAATATACTAATTTTAATCTCGCTCTAAGATAAAATAATAAGTAATTCGAGGAAGTTGAAAGTCTATATATACTTTCAACTTGTATAAATAAACGTATTTATGTATATATATCAAAATATTAGCATGCTTTGTAAGAACTAAGTTCGAGGTACTTTCAAGATAGTAAATCGATATTAGATGACATCCATCATACTTTTCGTAAGTCAAGAAAGAATTAACAGACAAAGTGTAGTTATTAAACAATTATCATGTTTTAAAACTCAGTCCCTATTGAAATGACAACAAAATAAAGAATGCAATATGTGGTACTTGCATGGTTTTTATATCTAATGCAGACGAGAGACACCCCATTGGAATTTCTTCGATGAAGTTTCTTGAAATGTCTCTGTAAATTAACAAAAGTATGTAGGTTTCAATGTCTGGCGTGTGTAACTAGTGCCATTGTCTGGCTGTTTCGTTAATGCGAATTTAAAGTCAACAATTTTCATTATAATAGTTTTATTTACTTTGTTTATAGGCAACAAATTTGCTCATAAATTGTAAGAACACACAAAAAAAGCAATACGTATATTCATATTACACCGATGAAAATATATGTTAAAAGCCAGAATTTTTCTTGCAATAAAGTTTCCAGGAAATGTCTGTAATTTCGAACAGTAGATAATCTAGGCAAAAAATACCGTCTAAAAATGTTATTTATACAGTTTTTAACAAGCATTATAAATGCAATTGTCCGTAAAATAACTGTATGACGACCGTCATTATTTACTATATTTTATGTAAATTAAACAATCTGAAAACATTATTTATACATTTTTTTCCTTGCAATATGTCTTTTTTCCTGCAAATAACTATATGGTTACTGTTATGTTGCTGTATCTCCTAGGTAAATATGTCTTAAATGTTACATTTCCTTGTTCCTTACAATAAATGGGTTCGTTGTCTGTAAAATTACTTGAGTTTGACGATTATTTAACATAATATTCGGAGTATATATACAATTTATAAATTTAAGAGCAAATATACAGTCTATAAATTTAATTGAAACATTTTCTTCTTAAAATATTAGTGTATTTTCCTGTAAAACTACTGTATGGTCGCTGTGATTATAGCGACTATGTTAAATAGAAAGACATATGAACAAGGTCAAGGAGTGTCACATTAATCTTCAGATAAAAGGGGTTTAATTTAAATTTTCTGTTATATTCACACTTAAAGTCAAAGAGTTTACCTAAAGTCATTCTATTAATTACAAAGCTGACATGCTACATAACATGTATGCAACTGCAAATTTACCGCCTGCATACCCAACATGTATCAATTACAGTTGTTATCACTTCTGCTTGTCTGGTGGAATTACTAATTATCAGTGAGGTTATAAAAGAAAAAGAAGACAAATTATTGTTCTCTGAAACTTTTATTAAACAATTTCAAAACTTGTTCAAACATACTTTTGAAAGCCAAAAGCTTAATTCATACATAAGACACAGGGTCTTAAGGCAGGCGCTGATTATGGGGTTGGGATTCGATGGGTGATCCAGCGTCTTTTTTGAGAGACGAAAACAAAAGTTTTGAAATACATACCATACTTTCATTGTATGGAAATGTACTGATAATTCCGAATGTGGCCATATTTGTCTCTTGAGCCACTTCAGGAAATCCTAGATCAGCCACTGAAAGTGTTCACAATTAACTGATCATAAAACACTAGCTTTATAACTGTATACTTGTTCCACTCCTGCTAGTTCCTAACACTTCCTATTGCTCTACAACAAGGGTTCTTTCTCTAAGTTACAAATGCACTTGATGTATGCAAAAATTACTCAATTTCACTGCATTGTGGGACTACAGGCAGTAGTCTTCACTATTCATTGCTTCACTTTCACGCTTTCTGCATCCGTCATCCACTGCTGCTTTAAATGCAGCCCTGTTGCAATAACGGCAGATGGTGTTTGGACTTGACCTTTCTTATCCAGTCCGTAAAGTACCTTCTGAACGAACTCCCGCGTAACTTCACACATTGACACAGATAGTTCAGTTCTAAGACATAGAATAACTTGAAGCAAACCCAAGAGCCTTTAAAAGGGTATGCTGCTCTAATCAATGTCAATCCACCACAACGAAAATGGGATGGGCACCATCCCGATCACTCATTATTAAGACAAAAAGCTGACAATTTTCAAGTCCCTCCAAGTATTTCGGCATGTTGGTACCAACCTTCAACCAACAGAAAAAGTGGCTAAACATAACACTTTCTCCTAAAACTTTTCCAATTTGTTTGCAAACAAATGCAACAGAACTTGTATATCAAAGAAGGTAAGCTCATTGAAATTCATTGCAAACCTAGGCTTAAAACTGTAAATTTGCCTAAAGTCAGCCTAGGCTACAGTCTGAAACGACTTACACCAAGGACAGTGCCTACATAAACAAAAACAGATTTATGTTGGAGGCATAACAAATAGGCCTAGCCTAACTTAGTAGCAGTTGGGCCTAACGTTATCATATGCGTAGCAGTTAGTACTAGCAGGCCTAGCCTAGTGTCAGGCTTTGCAAATACAAAAACTGACAAAGGTTGCCAACGGGATAGTCTAGGTTAAATTTCTATCATAAAACTTTGCATAAACACACAAAAAGAACTTTTTTAAAGGCGGTTCGCTCATTTTTAGGGCAGTAATTCAGAGGACGGTAAAATTCATGACAACCGGTTTATTGAAGGCTTAGCCTAAGCAAGGCCATAACGTTAGCCTTCGAACAGGACTTTTCATTAATGTGAAGTAATGCACAGCTCTGTTCGACGGCTAGCATCAGGTAGGTTTATACATTGGTAACGTTACACCTACCCTAACCTTGAACCTCGCCCTGATACTAGTGTTAGCCCAATTTATGTTAAGGCAATGACACGTACTTTAATATTTCAATGAAATTAGGTCAGGCCTTTCTACATCACAATCATCAAAACAAACGTTTAAATATAATATTCAGTGATATAAGCTTCTATTCTGTTAAGTTTTCTTTGACCAACGCATCCATTCTTTCTAGACTGATGTAAAGGTTTACGACATTGAGCTTAATGTTAAAATAACTTCAAATTTAGCATGTCGATTACGTCACTGAATTCAACCAGGAATGTAGTTACAAGTTAGCAAGTGATATATTATATTGACAGCCGGCTAACCAGGATGCGGGTTGGCTGCTTGATTTTTAACCCAAATAGTGTCACTTTGCGGTAACCAGGATTACTTCACCAAGGCGTTCTTTTAAGTGTAAATACTCGTCCTCTGGACGCTTGAAATGTAAAACTTAAGCAGAGAACAACTCTAGAAACAATCAACCTGGTAATTGTTGGTTGAATTGCATTCATTTTTAGCATACGGTAATGTTCCTGCACGATGGAGTTTCTAACTTCAGGTAAATTTCCGCTAAACATTTTTTTATGATGTAAATTATGATGTAAACTACATGACATATATGATAATAAACGGTACATGCATTCTCAATATGAAGGCAAACAATAGGTTTAATGTCATTTGTTCCAAACTGTCACTTAAATTTTGTTGAACCGTAGATGCCACATAGCAATATCATTTTGCAATGTAGTATGGCTCAGATGGAACAACATCTGCCAAGCAGGCATAAGTCATCTTAGGAATAATTGTCAGCAATATAGCTTGATGATTGAACTCAACCATACTTTGACATTTGTGCCTTCATACATTATTTAACAGTATATTACATGCTAGGCTTGCACTGTGTTAATTTGAAAAACAATATTGAACAATTAATATGTATTAATATTATTTACCGTCATCTATGATACTTACAAAGTCTGAAGTTTAGTCTTGTTTTCAGTCAGATCAAAGGGAAAGTGAGATATTCTGTTTTGGGCAAAATCTCTGTAGAGAAGTAAATATAATTTTTGAATCTTTTTGACGTGGGGTTCAATCCATCAATTGAGTCAAATTAAATACAAAAGCTGACCTTGATTGATTGTTTCCTGTATAAAATATATTACTGTAGCAAACAAAAATCATTGTTCAATAGTTTTTTAAATACTATATGCCAACAATTAAGAAGTCTTTCTATCCCATTCCGAGAACATTTCAGTTCCATCCCCAACAAATACTTATGTATGGATACCATCATATTAACATGCTTCTTAAAAACAGTTCTTGATTCTTGCAAGATAGTAAATCGATATCGGATGGCACCAATCATACTTCTCGTAAGTAGTAAAGAATTAACAAACAAAGTGTAATTAATGTGAGATAGTTAAAAATTTATCATGTTTTCAAAAATTAGTTCATGTTGAAATGAAAGAAACTTTAATGATTGCAATATGTGGTACTTGCATGGTTCTTATATCAAATGCAGACGAGAGACACCCCGTTGGAATTTCTTTGATGCGGTTTCTTGAAAAGTCGCTGTAAATTAACCCCCCAAAATGCAGGTTTTAATGTATGGCGTGTGTTATAAGAGCCATTTACGGGCTGTCTCGTTAAAGCAAATTGAAAGTGAAACAAATTCAATGATTAGTTTTGTATTTGCTTTGTTTACAAGGCAACACATGTGCTCAGACATTGTATGTACACAAAAATTGCATTACATTCATGCACACTAGAATCGATTGTATGATCTGATAACCAGATATTTACTGGACAAGACTAGTTTATCTGCAAGCTAAGCTTGAAAATAGATAAAAAAGGGAACTTGTAGAAAAACATATTTCCTATATGTAAGCTAAGCTACGGAAATATATTACAGAAAAAAGGAACTTCTAGAGAATCGTATTTCTTAAATAATAAGTAACGATTCTCAACGACATCTGGAGATAACGACGGTGAACTTGTCATTTAGAGAAGCTTTAAGGATTGTTCGCGAAACTGAGTAAATAAGAAAACATACACTGTCTGCAGGTTTACTTTAGATTCGAGTAAATCAACCGGAATGGTAGCAATCCCGTTGATAGAAAAAGCTCTGTTAAGAGAAAATGGTATAAGAAATGTATAAATCAATTCAGTGATTTCACAAAATCACGGCTTGTGATATTGTGTGTGATGAAGGTCGGACACATGGCAGGGTTCACATGCATGTTCTTGCCTTCAGCTCTTTTTTAAGTGGTGGTAGTTCTTTACGGTTGTTTGTTTGTTTTTGTTTTTACTCTTTCAGTATTGCTTTACTTAGATTACACATTCTATTTTTGTGTATATTGCATTACGACTTTTTGACCAAACGAGTTAGCTTTTGCTGGAGTACACAAACAAGAACTTACAAGACGGACATAGCAAATGTTGGGAGTACATATGGGCTGCTATTATACTTGTACGTGATCTATGAATATATTACAGCACGGTACAGAACAGGGAATTCCCATGGACTTGCGTGACCATGCAATGTCATATCTGATGGTTACTACACCGTGCAGAATTACCATGGCTAAATCGAACGTGAAATCGCAAAGAAAAGGCCAGATCAAGTTAAATAGGTCAGACGGGGAGGAATATTGTGCAGACAGCGTATATAATATAGTTGGACCCCGATGACTAGAACATCTTTTTTCTATTCCTTACTTACAAATTAATTAGAAAACAATATATACACGGACACGTTACAACAGAATGTTGCTTGAAATAGAAACTTCATTTCAACTTTAGCCAATGTTCTACTTTATATTCTGACCTTGTTGAACGTTTCGTAAAGTAAAATGTTGCCTCTGATTTTAAACAAAGATTTCAAAGGGAATTAAACTTTAAAAAACTTACACGTTTTCAATATTGTTCAGACTTGAAAATAATCCACTTGGAATCGCTATTATTCGGTTCCTTGTAAAAATTCTGAAAGTATACAGAACAAAAGCTTCATGGGTTTCATTACCTTCATTGACTTCAAGTAGCCTAAGGAAACTTCGGAAGAAGTGAAAACGTATCACATTTCGAATTTGTATTATTATATCTTGAAATCATGTTTAATCTCCTTCATATTAAAGATTATTGTAATTTATGGTAAAAATCAAAGTAACATCAAGCAATATAATGCAAGGTTTACTCTCTGATTGCGTACATAGATGTCATGTTGACTGTCCATTGGAACGTTTCAGGTGGTATGCCAGTAATCATGTTTCTTGATATATTTCTGTCAGTAATAAAATATCAAAAGCATAAATTAATTCCCAACGAATGTGAGCAATTTCTGATAAAGTCATTACTTGTTAAAATATCTGGTGCCACAATTGGTATTATGTAATGTATTCAATAACTTCATCAATTGTTATTAGTGAAGAGCCAAGGGGGCGGATGACAGAAGTCCAGTTTTCTGTCTAGAAAGAATTATAATACTACTACTACAAAGGTATACCTTTTACAATCTCACACAAAGTATTTATTAGCAAAATCGTACGTTAAGAGCTACCTCTATACACCTACCTATAGTCTAAATGTACCTCAGAATGCACAGCGTATACTTTTTCCAGTTAGAACCCTGCCTTACATTGGAGTCGGCACCAATGTCCCAGGGCAGAGTAAACTACTTTAAATACTGTTTATATTCCTTGATTTGGTGATGTCACCAAATCAGATCCCTACAGAGATCAGTCTGGGGTTTGAACAAAATCAAAACAGCAATAACAACAAAGAACCATTTCACGTATAATCTTTATTTTGAGGAAGGAGCAATATCCTTTGAATGTATGCGCACGTGACTGACTGTCACTGCTCTTTATAGACATCACCAAAACGAAAACAGATGGGTTAAGCATTCATGTAGATAAACGGAAAATTGACATTGTAGTATTTGTGAGCTAATATTACTCTAAATTTCTATATAATACCTAGTTACCAACAGGGCCCGTGCATAATCGTTCTTAATCTTACATTTCCGTTGCATTGTGAGGTAACGTGGGTATTACATTCAAACCTCTTAACGAACAGTCAACGAGGTAAAATGTATCCAGCGTTTGATGACAGTCACACGTATGATTGGCCCCGCAAGCGGTTGGTTCTGTTGAACACAAAACATGAAAACAAACAAGAAATATTTCTCAGCAAAGTATATAAATTTTGCAGGAAAGTTCGATAACTACGGTGAATCTTGCTTTCTCCAAACAAGATAGTCTTTACCATGTTCATAAATAGTTTGCTCAGTTAATAAAGAAGATAAAATTAAATTCAAGACATTAGTTTGGGGAATTTTCATGATTTCTATTCTATAATATGATAAACGTTTGTCAACAATGTATCATTATTGTTAAATAATTCGCTGCCATATCAACATATCTACATCCGTATATCTTGCTCGATAGTGTCATGAAGCGTGCAAAATATAGAACAAAATAACTGATTTTTTTCCCTCAAGTTTATACTTTTTAAACTTTGCTTCTTAGTTTTTATTCGTACGCTTACGCCATTTCCTGATGTAGACACTTACTAATGTATATAATCATATGTATTCTTTAAACATAGCAAACAAAACTGGCGTTTCAAAAATATCTGTACTAACCTATTCATGATTATAGAGTGGGCATTGAATAACTTACTCGTTTCTTTTCTTACATCTAGTTGATTATACTGCAGGGAGTCATCGATTGTCGTTCTATGAACGTAGCAATATGACATTACCAGGAGCCAGAACCACATTTTGCCACGTGCTATCACATACAACCAGGAAACAATTTCACTTGCCACTGAACCATTTGCAACATACTGTTCTGTAAATAAAGATCATTTAATATGAAACTGAAATATTTAAAGAGTCTACGTGGTACTTGTTTTCATTTTTTCTAGGAGTTTCGATAACTATATGTGCTTTTACTCTCAGTTGGTTCACTTAGATGGTCGTTATAACGTAATAAGAAGCTCAAACGTAGATGGCACTGTCATTAAACATACGTTTGAATAAGAAACAAGTAAGATTGTTTTGTAGTTCTTTGCTTAAAATCACAATGTTATGAATATTGTAAGCTAAAGTATTTCACTTCCCGATTTTTTCTTTAGTTGTAATGAGGTTCAATACTATACTGTTGGGTGTATCAACCTTTTGGCAAGTTCAAATAATTACATTGTTTTGGAGCACAAATGTGATTTTCTTTGAAGTAGGTACGACATTTGTTTTAAGTTTAATCTCTTTGATTATATATTCCCTGTGCAGATAAGCCTATCTTTAACCACTAGTTAAACCTATTATAAAGAATCAATGCTTCATTGAATCAGTTCCTGTTACAATAGATAGCCAGAAAATATAATATAACGTAACTTGTGAATGTGGAAAGAAAGGAAAAGGCTGTAGAATGAACGGGGAGGAGAGGGGGAAGGAGACATTAAAAAGGCAGAGATGGTTAAGCCATTCTCTTCTAAGATATTGAGACCATGTGGTTAGATGGTGCAAAGGCTTTGTATCCACAAACGTTCTTTGCTGCGGTAAACTGTTTCGGGCGCGGTTGCCTTGAAGGATCGTGTCCGATATACTGTTGTTCGGAAGGGAAAACAATTTGCTAACAGGTTTTTCTCTCTCAATATTGTGTTGTGTTAGTCTTATTTCAACAACTACAGCTACGTAACGGTACATTCGTATGAACGTATGTGTTAGAGGTGTTCTTTTTCATCTTTGATCACTTACTAGACAATAACTTGATAAAGTTGCTCCATCTTACGATGGCGGTAAACTTCATCACTAGAACTCTGTTTTCGAAATGAAGATACATTAAATTTAATAATAATCGTACTCCTGCTCTTAGCAAAATCTATTACCTTTTTTATGTATTTACTTCCCGTTGCTATTATTCGATCTTTCGTTAGTAATGTCTACAAAAAGATCCACAATAACAATAACAAGCGGAGGAATCACTATCATGAAAACTATCCAGTTTTCTGTTCGTAGCGTCATACCAGCACGAGGACGATTGATAAATGAAATTTGACGTATTAAGATCAATTCAACTTTGTAAAATTTTGAAACTCACCTAACGACGAGTAACGAAAAGTTGAATCTTCATCAATATGAATCAGTATTTTCAAAGACAAAACCGTTACTTAGTCCACATCAACGGAAAGGCACACGTCTGGTACGAAGCCAACGAATTTATACGGACAGCAATTAAGTGCATCTTTATCAGATACGTTTGTAAAGGAAATAAACAGCATGTATTTTGTCGTTATATGTTATGGTTTAATAACGTTAGTTATGAAGGTACAGACACAGTTCCGCTTTCGTCTGTATTTGCTTTCAACTTCGTTCCTCCATTAAACCAGATAGCTGCTTTTGTGAATTCAAACAAATCAATGTTAGAACAATGTTAGAATATATATATATATATATATATATATATATATATATATATATATATATATATATATATATATATATATATCTATATCTATCTATATCTATATATATAAATATATATATATATATCTGGTCATGCGATGGGTTGCAGAACAATGTATGTTGAACTGTTGTGTTTCATGCATGAAGCTTCAAAATAAACGTTCAATACAAGTGACAGAAGCCAAAAGGGCTAGAAGTCTTTTACAGCAGGTACTCACAGTGCTTCCAATGCTTGTGTGTTCTACAAGAGATTCTCCGGTAAAAGTGTTATATCGTTTCTCGCCAATTGTCTTAACATGTACTCAAGAACATTCAAAATAAATGTTGCATGGACATGGCTGTTGCCAATCATTTCACAAGATACATGTTTACTGAACAGAACTGATTATAAAAGGATATTTACTGAAAAGTGAAATAAAAGCAACTCCTGTGTACTGGAGTTTTGTGATTAACTTTGTGATCTTTTCACAACAAAATATGTCTGTATTAGCGAAGTTCATCCGCAGGCGAGGGCAGTTCTGATTTTGGACAACGTATTTTACCAGAAGGAACACTATTATAATTATTTGGTGTAGTATATGTTTGCTTGCAAGAGTCTTGCAAGAGTATGTTTGATGTAAGCATTTTGTGAAAGTAGAAGCAGAAGCAACATACTGTGAAGGCAGAAAGTAAAAGTAACATATACTGAGTATTATTTCCTATATAACTACTTAAGCACAAATAGGAAAGTAAAATTAGATGTTAAGGTAAAAAGGTCAATAAACTGGAATGCTAAAGAAGTTTTAGCGACAAAAGGATGATATAGAACCATACTAAATATATGTCACACTGTAAAGTTATTGCTACAAAATTATTGCTCTAACGGTATTGTTATGTTTGTCCTGCTTCAGGAATATAATTGAATTTTTAATTATCACAGCCTTTATTTCTAAAGGTTTTGATAATTAAAAAAGGCAAGAAGAGAGAGGAAATGTTCGGTTTATACAAGTTTACATGAGACACAAACCCAACCATCATTATTGGTCTATGCTGATAGAGATAAATGTCATGAATAACTTCGACAAAGATATCACAGATTTGATGTCTTAACACATTGTGCTGAAGACTTTGTGGGTCAGAGGAAAGGGTGATAGGAAAAAAGGAACTGTGAACTGGATATTCTTTCTAGAAAGCATACTGACCTCCTCAGAAATCCAGGCTTTTTGGAAAACTCATTTGAATGAATTTTTTTCGATAATCCAGGTAGGTTACAAATTGTGTTTATTCCGTTATTATTATGTCTGTATTGGTGTTCTTTACTTATATATACCGCTTTAAATGATTTCGATCTTTATTTACAGAACAGTATGTTGCAAATGGTTCAGTGGCAAGTGAAATTGTTTCCTGGTTGTATGTGATAGCACGTGGCAAAATGTGGTTCTGGCTCCTGGTAATGTCATATTGCTACGTTCATGGAACGACAATCGATGACTCCCTGCAGTATAATCAACTAGATGTAAGAAAAGAAACGAGTAAGTTATTCAATGCCCACTCTATAATCATCACGATCATTTTATGGTAACAACAAAAAGTTAACCGGAGACCAATGTTTTTTTTAGCTCTTGTATCTTGTCCGAAGAACTATTGTTCGATATACTTCTCTCGAACCCTCCTCCCGTTCCCCACTTTCCCATAGCTCAACCGAATTGCTCGACACCTCTTTCCGTAGGTATCAGCTTTAATAAAACCAGGAAGCCTTAATTTCCTTCTTCAAACTAACTTCTTGAGCGTTTGATTTCAACTTTGGGAAAACAAATTTGTGTAAAGTGAGATACCCCAGAGTTTGCGTGCTCAAGTATATACCAGCATTTCACTCGATTGTAATTAACTGATCGATAGATGACTATTAACTTGACTTATTAATTGCCATTCTATTAGCTGGAACCGCTAAATGATTTTGTTCCAGAATCTTTAGACATAAACTAATACGTCCAAGCTAGTAATATGTGGTCGACTGCAGTGGTTTTGTGTGCAATGTTAAGTAAAGGTAGACAGAAGTGATATGTAGTACGCAAATACAAGGCTCAGTGCTTTCATGTAGATGTAAGATCGAGATCCCCTAGTGAAAATTGGTGATTGTGGTTTTTAGGGAAACAACAAAATCATGCCTGGAAGGCAAACCTATGGCTAATTTAAATTGATTCCTTCATTTTCTATCTCATACAGTTTCAGTCCAGTTCAGCCGGAGGATACACAGCATATGATGAATCCAGTATTAAATTGAAAGAGAACAGAGTTTTGCTGGATATTTTTTAAGGATGCCTCTCCGTCTATTTAATTTTCATTTTATTTGTTTATATTCAATTTTTTGTCATGTATTCTTATATCGTCTTTATATTCTTGTATCGTCTGCGTATCGACATGATTAATATTAAAATGTTTCCTTGTTGATCATATGGTTACATTAATAGGTTTCTACTCTTTAAAGTTACATCGATTATGTTTACATATCGATCTTTACCATTCATCATGACATTGAATTTATCGATGATATCAATTTAATTATCAGCATGTAAACATAATAAGTTAATAAATGCAATTCTTTAGGTCAATTTCGATCTTAGAGGAATTATTCTGTTCGATTGCTGGTCTACTGAACTTTTCAAGCAATCATTGCCCGAAAAACTAAGAAAAATGTTTGAAATTGTTAAAGTACGACTAATCGCCCTTAATATTGATTGATCTTGATTATTTGTACATTCTGCAAGAGTTCTAGATGGATTTAACAAGATGTATATAATAAGAATACTTATATTATTCAACGTATTCGGTGCGTGCTTGTGAATAATGTTTAATGAAGAACTACGTAGAATATGATCAATATCGTTACATGACGATGCTCTCTTAATTTCACACGAAATAAAGTAAGAATGACATGCCATAATTCAATGGGTATATCTTATTATGAAATTAATATCCCCGCAAAAATACTTGGATGTTTCTGAATGTTACCCCAGCAACTAAACAGGAACGTCAGTCAACGTAGGTCTGAACATCTAGCAGCTCCAGTAGTACAGTACATTATTTGTGCATGAGCTTTCATTTTCGTTTTCCGAATATGAATTAACAAAGAAATGATGTTCTTCAGTGTAAGAGCATAATGGTAAAGTAGCTAAGGTAATTTCAATTTGTTCTAACACAGGTTTCTTAAGTTATCCGCCACCCTCGAACAGAGGTCCAATGCTACAAAAGTGCGAATTTTAGAATTAACCGATGTGAAACGTCTAGCAAATAGATAAAAGAGAACGAATTAGACATAAGATGAAAATTTGTTTTCATGTAAAGTGTGACACCAGATTGTGTTCCTTGGTGAGGTATCGTAAATAAGTTATTTTTGAGCTTTGTACTCATATTTCGTGTTAAGAGACAGGGGAAGTCTACGGTAGAATTAATGCCGTCTCAAATTTAGTCATTATTCCTGTCATTCTTTGTTTATCTTTCAGCAGTCGTTGAGGTTAAACAGTATGTTGTATTACAGACAGTAATAAATTCTTCCGCAATTACGTGCACCCATTAGCCGACTCGATTATAGGCTCATATATACTTTAACGCAAGTCGTTTTCCGTCATTACTGAATTGCAAGACAGAATTGAAACACTCTCATCATCAATGTTTCAAATTATACAAAGATAATCTACCACGATGTCACCAAACAACAGCGACATACAAGTATATTACAAAAAGAAAATTTGCATAAGTCTGAATTAGAGTTAAGAGGGTGTCGGAAATCGACCTAATGAAAGCTTAGCTTAAGAAAAAATGGTAATCATAAGTTCGTGAGTAAAAACTATTGTTTGTATGTACGATAAGAAAAAATAGATTATAGAAAACTTTGTATAGTAGTGATGAATTCAATAGTTTATAGTTTAACCAGAATTATTCAAAAACACTCAATTATCTCTCTACTATACGATTCTTTAGAACGAGGAAAACAAACTTTAACTGTTTTAATTATATACATAAGCTAAACATACAAATCACGATATAGGATTACAGGTTAAACATGAAGACAGTGACATTTGTCATGAGATTAATGGATGTTATACTCTACTGCAAGTCAGAGCAGGTACGTATTTCTTTATAGTTCTTCATTAGTCTGGTTAATCCTTTAGCTTAGTACAGTTTGTAATCACACCATATAATGTTACTTATTTAGCTTCAAAGAATTGAACTGTTTCTTTGTTTTTCTGTTTGCTATATGATACAGCGTGTTGCGAAAACTATGTAATTGCAAGGAAAACGTTTAAGACAGACAGTTACCAGGTCCATCATCATTCGGATAAAAAGTGATTTCGAAGCGAAGCGTATTTTTACGTAATACTTAATTTTTACAATACAATGGCTGACCACGAAAAACATGCAAATGTAACATACCATGATGTAGCGATAGTTGTTCATTAACAATTCTTAACAAAGAAACTCATACATTAGTTGTTTATTAAACATTATTTACAGCCAAGCTATGCAGATGATGTAACCAACAGCATACGTTGATTTTCCAGAACACACAACCCTGAGACCATTTTGCTTCATATTCCTTATATAGTTTATCGAGATGTAGCGATTATATACAATGAATAGCTATTTCATGTACAGCGCTCTGCTTTTTCACAAATGGAGAAAAATGAGTACAATAAGTTTCAAAACCAGGAAAAAAGTGATGACAATGGAACCCCAGTGTCACCAAAAACAAGTAGTTACTTCTGTCAAAATGTTATCTGATTAATGTAGCTGAATTCAACAACAAGAAACAAGACAAGTTGATCAACACTGTTAACTATTTTATGTTCAATATTTGCTGCCGCGGGGTTGATCCATGAAACAGTGAAATGTGTTGCTCATTAGGCTGGGTGTTAATTCAGCGCTATGATTGCCGACTTCTGGGAGCTAAGAAGTTAGCTCGAGTGACGCAAGTAATTGAATTCAGTTACAATTTATATATGACCTCGTCATCTAACTCACGTCTCTCGGATTTTATGCCTTTTTTTATTGTTAAACTGATACGATGTGTATTTACAATGTTCGTGTGACTGATGGTCAACTAAAGCAAAGGGCGTAAATTCTTTGCTCATGACAATGAAGTATCTTTAGAAAAATACTTAAAGTGTTCTCATAATGTCCCTTATTATTCTATGAAATAATCTGGGTTGAGAAAGAGATTTTAAAATATACAGAGTTAACTGTTAAAAAAATAGCTCATAGGATTCAGATTCTGTAAGATATGTTAACTTACAATGAAAATCACAAACTCCTTTATCAGGTTAATATTCCAAATGAAGTGTTAAAAGAAAATATTTAAAGTACTAACATAATATCATTTATTATTCTATTCAATAACATGGGTCGTGAGAAAGAGTCTTAAAAAATATACACGGTTAACTATTTCAAAATAGCTCATACACTTCCGATCCTGTCAAATATCTTGACTTACAATAAAAATCACAAACTCCTTCGTCAGGTCAATATCCCGAGACTTAAAATGAAGAAAAATTCATATCGCTTTTAGAGCCGACAGTTTAGATGTGTAGATGTGGAACCAATTCATAATTACATGGAAAGGTAATCGATGTAGTTTCTTTGACACCGTCTTTTGATGTAACGATACGCGGGAAGTATTGCCTCACCTGTAATTCAAACGAGAGAAATAACGGTTCAGTTCGCTTTCTAGAGAATATACAAATAAACTTGAAAAGTCATCACTTTAAGCCAACACGCGAAGCCATCAACATACATAATTGCATCGTTTATTCAACATCATTTCTTTAAAGGAGATGGAGCAGTCGGTCTAAAAGGTTCAAAATTCGTCAGTTTTACTAATATACGATAAATCCGCCTCGCCTATTTAACTGTCTGGACCATTTTGGGGTTTCTTCTGCTGGTGATTTTGTTCAACATTGACAGCAAACTAAGTTATCAACTTTACCATCACGGGGATATTGTCATAAAAGACGATAATACAACGTTCGCCCGTGTGATACATTTCGATTCGAAACATATTGAAACTGCGGTCAGTATTTTATGATAAACAATTTCAGTGAGGGCTGTTTGAGTAACCAAGATTTGCCCTTGTTAATCAGGTAACGGGCAACAATAACGTATAATATTACAAGGTCGTGTCCACCAAAAACCCATTTATTTTAATTTGTTAAATGGCACGAAGTTTCCTTCAAAAGAAGCACTGAAAAAAACTATTTTATACTATATTCTTAATGTTACATCATGCAAATAAAACTTTCGAGATTGCAATTTTCATCTATATGACTGGAATTTAAAGTGTGTCCTCACACTATTAAGGAGGAAACAAGTTTAATGTCGTCTAGAACTTTATGGATGTCGATATTCGTTCAAAGTTCGTTATTTATAAGTGTACTTTATAATAACTACGTTATTAATTGACAGCTATTAAACAAGTGATGGTATTCCACCGTTTAGTAACAGTGATATTAAAATCTGAATTTGCGTGTTTTTTTTTTTAAACTTGTACACAAAGTTAATAACTGTTAATAATAATGTGCTTTGCATTACTTAAGAAAAAAACATACGATACCAAGTTTGTTGATAACGTAAGTTTTTTCTAAACAAGATCAAAAATATTAGTCTCGACTTTGAACTAAGAACAGCCTTACCTGAAACAATAACTAAAATGGCCGCGTCTAACGTTATAATACCAATTGATATGTAATTTCCGTAGTCACTGGACATAGGAACAGCAGCGAAAAGAACGTTCACAAAAATCACAGCGAGGGAAAAGAGCTAAAAGCAGGAAGTAAGCAGATATAAAAGCAAAACAGTGACTTTATATGTGCGCAATTGCTACCATTTGTATTTTATTAATTGCTTTTGATAACCAAGAAGCCTTTTTTATTAGAAGAGTACTTTACGTGATCTTTAGACTTTGTAGTCTCATGCTTACCTGAGGATCCGAAATGGTTGAACTCGTTACAACAGAAGCGGTCACTTGATCACTCAAAAGTGGTCATGGTAGGTCAACTGAGGGTAGTCCCAACCTAGACTTTACGATTACAACTATCACCAACTAGCACCAACATAAATTGCGCATCCTACATTGCTATACTAGACACTAACATGGGAGTTCCGGGAGCAATGCTAAATTGGAAAATTGATCACATGTATTTAAAGTTAGTTGCAGCTGCTATAACAATTGTAACATAAACTTAGTGCAGTAAAACTATGTTTTTTGCCAACAAGAAAAAACGATGTATTTGCGAACCACGGTTTTCAGTAATGAGTATTGGTATATTACGCTCTGGCAATCATATTCATCCAATCCAACGAGGGAACATTTCGACACTCTTAATGCTTTCCTGGTTTAATAGCTTAAATAACCGTTGTTACAAGTACATCGCTTAATATTATGGACAAAACTCACCTGTAATCGTTGTTCAAAAGGGTTCTTCATTGGTGAAAACTTCACGTGGAGTGTGAGAAACAAAACAGATACACCGATGGTAATAAACTTGGTCAGTGGATCATCCCATCCTAGTAATGTAATCAGCATTGTCTGCGTAACCTTCCTGGCAAGTTCCAGAATTTCCCAAAACCAAAATCCGGGCTTGAAATTCTCACAGAGAAAGTTCAGCCAGACGGGAATGGCACGAGTTTCTTTGTTATTCTCACTACTGTTCAATGCGATAGGCTCGCTCATTAAGCTATCTTCACTGTTGAGAAGGTTTGTGTCTGGTTCAGAAATATGTTCGTTATCACGCTGTCTCTTGATATATTTACTCAAAAAAAGTAAGAGCAAGACAGGAAAAGATATAACATAGAGAAGAGTAGCAAGAAAAGCAAATATTTGATAATATAGGAGATCACTACAGACAATATCATAATCAGCTCGAAGCAGAGAGATTGAAATATCATTTTCTTTGTAAATCGAAAATGTATCACAGACACCAGGGTACAAACTGAATATGATGTCACACGTTGATGGATATGTCACAAACAGAATTAACAGGACATACGTTGATAGTGCAGATCTCGTTTCGGCAAGCCTAAATTCTAGATTATGCGCATCGTAGCGTTTTTTGTACTTTAAATAGACTCTAAAAATCTGTTGACAAGTAAACGCAATCAAAATCACGACAATGGGAAACAAGAGAGCGATTTTAAATTGGAGCTTAGGATCCAATGATTGCTTCTCGTGTAAGCAATGTGGTTTCACAATCAATTTGAAAATATTAAATTCAAGTACCGAAATCCATTCTCCAACATAATGTAATACTCCAGCCCAACTGACACTGTGAAATGCCTCCAAAAGTTCACCAACAACCTGATAAAAACCTAGAACAATTTTGACCCTAGATGATACAATGTCTGCTATGGTTCTCCCTTCTTCTGAGCGATTCTGCTTCTTGCTTTTCACAATCACAAACACTAGGAATATGATGAAAATACAAACAGTCATACTGATTTCAAAACAAACCCACACAATATGTGGACACGGAAGGCAAAATCCTAAAACAGAATAATATTCCTTTACACACTTACTACAGAGCCATCCTCTGTAACCCGCCGCACATGAACCAGCTATTCCATCTACTATATGACTGTTATTATTCACACAATTTTCAGGTCTTGAACAAGCAAATACTCTGGGAATCAATTGCTTATATTCAACGGTGGATTGATCATAATGTACATTTTCAGTTTGTAGGTTCAGAACAAAATTAGAATATTCTTTTAAACTTGCTTTGGGAAAAGTCCAATTCCAGTAATAGCCTGGTAAAAGAGCCTTGTAATCTTGAGAACAGTTCAATCCTTCTTCAAGACATACTGAGCATTTCTCGAATCGATGTAAGCGAGTGTAGTTATCTTTGCAGGGACAGGCTCGGTATCCAGCGAAAGTACTTAGTTTAGTTCCTTCGGGACAGAATATACACTGCATTGATGATGAGCCATTTCCAGTTTTAACAAAGCTACCGATATGACAGCGAATACACGAATTGGTTCCGATATCATCTTGATAAAAACCACCTATATAAACAGAAGAGGGCGACTGAAAAATTTAATGAATGTATTACATTTTCAAAGATGGTTATAGCTATGACATATTATTGACGTAAATGATTATGAACCACATATGTAGTTTATAGTACTCAATTTGCAGTATTTGAACTTTTAAACGTCGTTTTTGTTTTGGGGGAGGTAAAAAATTCAACCACTTGTAAATATGTTTTAGCGACCCCAAGTACACCTCTCCTTTATTAAATCCGTTATTCGTCTTTGCTGAATCCATAAAAATGGTCCACGGCTTAATCAGTCGTTCAGTTTGCAATGACCCCTCCCACCTGTGAAAGCCTGTACATAATACTTGTAGACAGTATATATAAACAGTTCATTAAGATTTCACTCACCAGCAGGGCAAGGAGTACATTGACCACTTTCGTTGCCATAGCTACCAGGGGGACAGGGTCGACATATGGCTCTACCACGTTCCAATGTACAGTTAAAGCCTTGGTGTCTTAGGATCTCATAAAAGATATTTCCAGCATGACTGAACGTTAGTGTAGGGACAAAACTGTTCGTAACGCATTCACTTTGAAAAAAATGGGATTAAATTTACTTCCAAAGCCATTCGAACGTGTTAACAGGACGTTTTTCTGTTTCTTTATTCTTATGAGCAATTGAGATGAGTGGTAATTTGATAAAATATATTCTTGTTTGTTTACGGAACCTTGGCTTAATGGTATGTTTGTATAAGCTGGCAATGTTAAGGAATGTGTGTGTATACACAGATAAACGGACGAGCATTTTCAGATATATCTCGCTCTCTCACAGCAACTTTCATGCAATAAAAAAATATAACGGAAAGAGGAGTTGCAGTGAATTTGTTTTTATGTATCACAGTCGTAATTGGGATGTTGAGTGCAATCATATGGTGATTAACAGAAATCACAATTTTTATTATAAATGTCATGTAGAATTTACTGATGTTTTCCAATTATACCTAGTGATACTTGTTTGACATCTTTAGATAATTTATAATCTGAGTATGGTTCAAATATTCCTCACTCACTCTCATACGAATATTTACGTCGTTGATGGCAATTATACGGTAATAAGCAGTACATCAAATAACCAATAATCTTCATTTAAACCGCCATGAAGGATTTACTTTTCTTCTGTACCTGGTGATATTTCGGTTTGGCATCGGTAAAGACTTCAAGTAAGCACAGCTAAGCAGTCTGAAATAATAATGATGCAAACATATTTTCTTTGAGTTATTATCTGTTTGTGTTGAATCTTGAAGTAACCAACTAATGTATAAACCCTGTTTAAAAATAAATTGCCATATATGTATTTTCCGTGGGATTCTCATCTGTTGTGGTATGAACACTATATTTTTTGGATGTTGTGTTCCAATAATATCGTAAATCCATCCACCTTAAGGGTACAGTTCAAAGAAACGAGGAAATTAGACATAAAACGTACAAGTGTAACAAAGCAACATTAAATCTACGGAACATACTACAATGTACAGGCTAACAGCCAATGGAGCTGAAATATGTAACTATATGACATGATTTGGACAATGTCCAATCTTGTATAAATAAACCATGGCTCCGACAGAATGTACAGAAGTTACAATGTGTTCATTGATGCAAGATATCGTAAGCGTGTAACTTACATTTTCATCCGATCGGGAATATCTTCGAGAGCATTCGCTGAGATGAATTGGAGACGGTTTTTGTAAAGATGTCTTTGATGGACATAAAACGAGAAATGACGCAGAGTTAACAAAGTTAAACATATTTGTCATTGGTACTAGCTATTCGGATGCTAAAAAAAAAATGAAACATCAGTGTACAACATGGGCCTTTATTTATTAATAAAATGTACGAATGACGCCGCTGTTGTCATCATTATCAGCAAAGGAGGAAGTAGATAGGTTAGTGGATATGGCTATGCACTCCCATCCTCATTCGGGGGAAATATCTCAATCGGCGAATTTAGTATTCTGATGATAGAAAAATTAGACGATTCATACAGGTGTACACTCTCCCTTTCTTCAGCCTTATACAAAGTACGATACAAAACCTTGCGTCCAGAGATATTTATATAGGCTTAATTATTACTCTTATACGACAGTCGGTTGCAACCGGTGCTGTACCACGCCCTTATATATAAAGTTTCATGCCCCTCCATAAAGCAGTTGCGGAATGTTGAATTTACCACTCTCAACCACTACATTAACATTTTCCGCACGCCATTGCTGCCAACAAGAACAAACAACTATTAACAGTCAAAAGTACTCACAGCGTTGATTGTATTTCTGTCTTCGTGAATGAACTGTTCTTGAGTTGTGTGATTTTGTTATAAAAGAGGTAGCTTTGAAATAAAATGAAAGTTATTTAATGTCCTTCATCCATGATCTGGCGAAACGAAGAGGAGACAAGGAACAAAAAAACATGCTGAAATGTAATAATTAATAGGACCAAGTTTTGACTTACATGTTTTCAATAGGCATGTCTGCAAAAGCGTTTTCCTCCACTTCACTGATTTCGTTGTTATTGAGAAATCTTAAACCGAAAGTAGGATACAAATGTCGAACGGATTGATAGGTGATAATGTTATGGTTTGATATGTTACGGTTTTGTTTGTTTGTTTGTTACGTATTGATATGTTATGGTTAATATAACACTATAAGCCCAAACATATAGGCCTAGCCATTCTACAAACAATCAGGTATGTTACTCACATATTGCCTAGTCTACTAAATCCATCGAATAATCCATTTCGTACACAAGTGAGGTTATTTCTTTGCAATAGCAGCAACCGCGCGTCGTGTTTGGTATGGCTAGAATTAAATAGCCCGAACGGTATTTCCGTTAAACTGTTGTTAGAAAGGTCTCTGCAGCGTATGATTGAATAACAAGAAAAGAAACCAAGAATTGAAAGTGTGCTTAAAGAAACGACTAATAAATAAGATAAATTAGCAAGGAAATAGAACAGCAAAACTATAGAATGTTTAAAGATACTATTGATAAATTGACTTTGTATGATCTGACTTGGTTTTAATTAAAATACTCTCATTCAACAATGAAAATATTCGACAAACACTATGAATGAGTATAGAAGTAAAGAAAAACATAATTAAATTAATCTTAATAAAATAAGACTGTAAGCAACCTGCTGATCCACTAGAGAGCATGTGAAATAGAGTAACAAAAGTAACAGAAAGGACAAAAACACGCACAGAATACAGACAGGTTAAATGAGCACGGTGAACACGATGAGATACATGTAAGGGGATTAGTAGACTAATCCCCCTTACATGTATCTCATTGTGTTCACCGTGCTCTGTATTCTGCGCGTGTTTTAGTCCATTCTGAACTGTAACTTGTCATTTAGCCTCTGATGAAGATCCTGCTAGGATCGAAACGTGAGGCAAACTTACTTTTACTTAAGTTAAATTAATCTAATTTGATATTTGTTTTTTATTAAATTGACACACTGTGTTCAATTTCGGTTGTAAAAGGAAAAAATGCCAGCTTTCTTGAAATTGTATTACATTCAATAAAATGTGCGTAGAACGTTATTGGTTTAGGGGAAGCTAACAAAATTATTCTGGTTACTATACACCTGAGAAGAAAGACTAAGTAAGTTTTTACAGAACAGCTTTGGAATTATGAAATTTAAATACATGCAATAGCTGATTGTCATATTGCAAAAGAGCTTCGCCGGCAGTTGTCGAATGTTGTTTCCTGAAAGTGACCTGCAAGAGATGTTAAGGAAACAGATTTTATATATATATATATATATGTATATAAATAAATCTAATTAAATCGCTTTTGTTTCATACAATATAAAGAAGCCAGCCCAGCTATACCAGTACGTAACATGAACAGCAATAATATAGCTTTAACTGAGAAAAAAAACTCTACTCACAAGTAAGAAATGTCTTTTAGTCCGATAAAGAAGCGTTGATGAACGTGATGTAATTTATTGTTGGAAAGAACGCTGAATAGAACGAAATAAATTAAATAGTAAAATGTAAATTTTGTCCTGTAGCTGTTGAGAGTAACAACGATATTTGCGGTATTTTACATAAAGCACATATTAAAAGAGACGAGTTGCCACTCTTAAATCTGAGGATATTTCTTGAATGTCTCACATATAACTGTATTTACCACCATATCCCAACTCATTGGTCATCCTTAACTGGCAACATATTGCATATCTAGGTAGCAGTTAACTCATCCGAAACATTTGGAAGCGAGCTGACCTTTTAATCAGCATGGCTTGGAATGGTCTATTAGGTATATTAACTTTATAACACATTTTTCACGTCAATAAATTGGATAATTAATTTCGAGTGATCACTGAGCGAAACTTTAAGGCAGTTGCTAAGTGTTATTTTTTTTTTACACAGTAAGAAAACCAGTTATATATTTCACTACAAATGAAGCATCTACGATGGTACTTCCAAGCCAATACAGGCATTTTTTTCCTGTCGGCCTTTCTAAATTTCGATGGATTACTTCCAAAGATCGTATGGCGCGACAGATTACAAGATCTTGCTTATATTACTAACTTAAAAACTACAACAAAAAACTAACGACTAGCCTACATCACAATACTTACAGGTAGTATATGTTCGGTGTCGAATTGAAAAATCCAGGGGGTATGTCAGTAAGCAGGTTATCTGTGTCTGTATTGGAATAGAGAAAACCAATTTAATGTGATAGCATGGTAAGGGCTTATCATCTAATAGTACACCGAATCACACATATAACTCTTATAGCAACTGTTAGATTAACGTACGTACTTTTGCAGCACATACTATTACCAGGGCCTGACAGGTAATAATAACATTAATACAATATGATTTCATAAATACGGTAGGTGCTGAACAAGTGAACAAATGAAAGAAACATTTAGTACATCATAAAAAACATATGACATTGCTATTGCCAGAGACATCCTATTGTTCAGTAAAACACTGCAATATGAGTGTAAATGTGACCGACTCACCATTTATTGCCATTCATTATTACAAGGTAATCTGGATATTGTGTTTTCTTAGTGGAACTAGTTAATTATTTACTGAGCGATGTCTTACAGTGGCTCTATACTCTTTTGAAACTCACAGTCGTTTAAGTTTGGTATTATTTGAAAGCAAGGTCACTGGTAAAGTCTCGAGTCGGTTGCCTGACAAATTTCTGGAAGAAAGGTTCGATAAAAATATTTATGTTCTACTACAATTTTATACTAAAAAAAGAGGAGACGGGTTTGAGTATACCTTAATAAGGTACCGATCATCCATATTTTAATATGCTATTGTCGAAACATAAAGAAGATGTTTGACAGATATCCGTCGTTTAGAGCAATGAATACATGTAAAGCTCTTCCTTCTCAGTCACAAGGTATACAAGTAAGTGGCTTTTCCTATGCCCCCTAACAAACATATTATAAGCTGGATATTGGATTGTGAAGTGCACATGAAATTGAAAGTCTGGGGGCACGTATTATGGATCCATTTGTAGATGACAACTGATTGATCCTCAGTTTTATATTCAGTATGGTTTATCACTTTCATAGACATAGAAAAATTAACGACTATTTATTAGGAAAGATTATACCGTATAGCGTACACATACATGTTTCTAATGTTCGAATTCTTGGAGAAGAGTCCAGCGGGAAGCTCTCTGAAAAAGTTGTAGGACATCTCTCTACGATAATTAAAAATATATAAATAAGATTGTTTCTACTAGATAGCAAATGTGTAACAACAAGAACTTTCCCTCATATTATATATAACTAGAGATGCCTGCTACTACAGTGTTTATCATTTAGCCGGAATATTTGCTATGAGCAAATCGAAAGCCAGGCATTTAAATGCTAAATATTTCGTTTCATACATTTCTCTAAACGTGTACTTTTCGCATGTTTCTCAACGAATGTCGTCATTTTGCAGTCAAAGCAAAAAGTGAAATGAACAGAGTATACAAAAATAGCAGTTGGACCTAATATCCTCGAATTTTCAATTTGGCTATGCAGATCACTATCCGTTTATTGTTTATTCATTTAGTTCTTTTAAATGGAATATACCGAGTCTAAACCATCACATCATACTAAAAAGTCTGAAAATTAAAGCATCGTCTATAAATGTTACAACTTGAAAGGAAAATAAGTAAATCACGGTTCAAATGGCATTTAACCAAATACATATGTTGTAAACACACAAACCCCATACATTGAGAAATATTTAAGATGGTAGCCAATGTTTCATTACACTTACATGCTTCTAACTTCCTGATTCCTGTAAAAAGTGTCTACGTGCAAGCTTCTCAACTGGTTATGCGATAGCTTCCTGTACATAAAATGTAATATATAAATCATATTCAACACTGACACCTTAATTAATTTTTCCCAATTCAATTGCCGATTACTTCAAATAGTCACACTTTTGGACTGAAAGTAAAAGGCAGGATTGATACGGACGCCTTTTCCGAAATCGATTTTAGTTTCATCCCATATAGAAAGTGTTATAAAACAGATTGGCCCATGTCGGGCGTGACATGTTTATGTTTCTCTTAATTATAGAGCTATTTCTGTTAAAATTTAGTTAATCAGTTCAAGTTAATTAACACTTTCTCCGTTACAAATTTGCTTATTTAACAACGGAAAGTCATCAATTATAAAAATAAAATCACTTACAAAAGATAATACGCCTTGGTGGCTGGTGCAAATATATCGAGGGGTAATCGCTCTATTTCGTTGGCAGATAATATTCTGTAGAGAGAAAAAAATTGCCTCGAAGAAGATAATATCAACTGCAATACGTTGTCTGCAATTGCACTTCATACCAAGACAGAGGCAAACGTATAACGTTAGGTACGACCGACCGTTACTTACGACAAAACCTTAAAATTTAAACTAAGCTAATAATTTGGCTGCCAGAATTCAATCGCAAATCACTCCCAATTTGATAAATCTTCCGTTAACGCATCGTTGGTTTAACTACCTCTAAGTTCAGGAAATGGAAGCATATAAAAAAAAAACAGAAATGTAGCAGTTTGTTTCCTTCATATGACATTACTACGAACACACCATCTTACAATAAAGGTTTAAGTGAAATCAGCAGATTCGCGTTTAGAATATTATATCACCCTGGGGATCCCAATGTATTGTTTTCTGTTAGCTTAAACATGTTTGAACACTATACAAGTATTAATTATTACTGTCAGGGAAGTCATTAGTTCAAGCAGAAGATCAGAATAATAAAACTAGATCCAAGTACATCCTAAACCATTCTAAAAATACATATTTTTTTCTTTGGTTTTACACGTACATCAGTGTTAGGTTAGTTGTTCGCTGAAACAAATCTTTAGGGAGAACCTTTATGCCGTTGTGGGCGATTTCTCTGTGGAGAGCAATGGATATGGAAACTGAGAAGACTATAGAATGTTAATATTACGTAATAAAAATAACTACTTTTCAATCATATTAGTTCTGAATCACATGACACTTCAACTGAAGACTTTATGGATTTCCCTCTGACCAAGTTTCATCATGTCCGTTCGAAATTCGTTCGCGAGTCCAATTAAGAACGAATCTAAACTAACATGAAATATTCCTGTAGCACCCAAATCTATTTTCGCTTTTCAAGACAACCGCTTTAGATAGTTTCTCGAACTCAATGTAAACCTACTCAAAACAATACTTAAGAACTTACAATTTCCTATTTTACTTTTGGCGCATTTCACTTAAGTCATACCCGGAAGTATAGCAATGATTAATACAATACAGTAAATTCGCCAGGACATTAGGCAGTAGCGGATAGTCTCAACAGTGGCACCTGTTGTGAAATGTAAAGATCGCCTATGCATTAATTTAATTTGATATCACAAATATACTTACATTTTTTGTAACTTTGGTACATTTGCTAGAAATGATTCCGGTAAAACACGAAAACCGTTCCTAGATAGTGTACTGTAAAATGTAATTGCCGGGAAAGAGCTGAAGTTAGCAAAACGTGCAAGTTGGGCAGGGACTCGATTTAAAAGAACTTTTGCTTGTTTATATTTCTAAAGGGGTGAAATCCAGCAACTTTTTACTAATAATATGCTGCAAACAAATATAAGATACTAATATTTTTGGTCGTTCTTATTGAGTTGCATCAATATTGTAAAGCAATATTGAAAATTATGATAACTTATATGTAAATTGGACCACTAAGTTTTCATCGACTTTGTAATGATTCATAAAATCGGAACCAGATGGGACGTAAGAGTAATTCTCATCAAGCTAGGAGATACTACTCGCTTTTGTAGAGCATGGAAGTGTTAAGTCTCCATTGTACAAGCCAATTCTTTGTAAATTAATACATGATATATCCTGGCACAAAAAATCAAACAACTGCATCAACTCTAGAGCCAATTATTGAAACTGTAACCGAGAGATCATGATGCGGATATAAATATATATTTATATACATATGTTATGTATGTATGTTTATATATATATATATATATATATACATATATATATATATACATATCTATGTATATATATATGTGTATATATATACATATAAACATATATTTATACACACATGTATATATGTATATATATATATATATATGACATGCTATATGAGCAATCTACGTTGTACTGTTGTGTTTCATAAAGCTTACAAAGAACGTTTAATACTGTCACGTGATCTAAGCTAAAGGACGAAAACTCTTTTACAGTAGATACTCACAGTATTTCCAATGCTTGTGTTTCCCGCAAGAGGTTCTCTGGTAGAACTGTTATATCGTTTGCATCTAATCGTCTGGACGTGAATCAAAGAACATTGTAAATTAATTTTGAAGGGACACCAATCATTTCATAACATGTTTCTGTACTAAACAGAATTGATTATAAAGGATTTAAGGAAAAGGGAAATAAAAGCAACCCCTGTGTGCTGGAGTTCTCTTCAAAAGATATATCGTTTTTAGCAACTACATCCGCAGGCGGAGGCACTTGTAATATTTTACAAGGTGCTTTACCAGAAGAAACACTATTTATACTTCTTAGGGTAGTATGTGTTTGCTTGTCATGTATCTTTCGAACGTTAAATACGTTTATGTTAGGTCAACATAGATGTAACTATCTGAAGTAAATCATTCCTTGCTCAACTGTTGTCATCGTCATAATGTTAGTCATCTTTAGTGTCATGGTATATAATGTATGGGTTGGTAAAATATACTATCAGAAGAACCACTTGTATTTCGAAAGTTGTTGATATATCAACAGCTAAGCAAGTTATTACTAAAACCAATGTTGCTTCAGAAACAAATGTAAAGTTTAGTATCCTTATTACTTATTCCAGGAACCTTGGCGGAGACCTTAAATTTATGAAATCAATGTTTGATATTTCATTCCACATTATTCTTTGCCTTGACTAAAAGATATATGTATGATTTCGCGGGAATATCTCTGTTCGAGTTTGCTTATGATTTAAACTAAAAAATAATCATTTAAGTAGAAAACATTACAAGTTTGTGAAAATGAAAGGCTGTAGTAACTTACATTTGCTTGACTTTTTTGAAAGATGAAAATATCGTTGGACACAATGTTCTAATCCTGTTCCTAGATAAGTCGCTGTAAAATACAAACATAAGTCTTTGATAACTCTCTGACGCAACACATTATCATGGTTGTGTATAAAACTATAAGCATTTTCGTCATTTAAGAAATGTGTGACAATGAGGCACAAATAAGGCAACCATGTAAGTGAGTACTTTCAGAAAATCAAAAGAAACTGAGGGCTTGAAGTTCTTACACAGTCTCAACATTGCTCAATTCATTGAAGATGCCGCAATGTAGTTCTTTCAGTTCATTGTTGTGTAGATCACTGTTGGTCAAACAGATAATTAATTTATAATCCTTGAACTATTTAAAAAAAATAAGTAATATGTTTAAGGTGGTATTTTATTATTATTACTCGTACATTTCAATGTAGACAAAGGAAAGGATCAGACACAGATATGACACTGAAATTATCATTAATCAGCAAAGTAAAAACCCACAGAAATTCCTGTTGCATTCTTGTTTCTGTTAATGTAAATCGCTTACTTATTGATATCGGTTGAGATGGTTTGATCCATATTTGGTCTTCATTTCGTCTTTTTATGAGTAAGAGAGCTGTTCGGATTTTTGAAACGATCAACTGAAAGTGACGAACGATTGCTGTTTCCTCTTTGCTTTAATCTGTCCTGTTTAATAAACAGGATGATTTATTTCAACATGTGTACTTTAAGAAGCTTCAATTAAGATCTAAACTTTACTGAAATCATTTCGAATCAGCAGTTGTTTCATAGGAAAATGAGAACGTCCCTTCAGTTATACAATCCTTTTTTAATAAAGGTGGTAGGAGACTTACAGCGTTTGCAAGTCTTGTAACCCTTGGAAAAGCCTTTTCGGTAGTTGATGAATTAGGTTTGATGAAAGTATTCTGTGAAAGCAGAAGCAGAAGCAAAATTTAATGAGTATAATTAATGTTTTTTAATTGCTTCGAACTTCAAATCCGCTACTGAACGTAAACGTAAAGAAATCGATTGGATCTTTTGTATTAAGTCTCACACCCACCGGCCTCAGCAAAGACTTGGGGACCCCTTAACAACTATCAGTTCTACAAACATATGTAATCCGTTGTTTGCTCCTTAATCCGATTCCTGTATTGTCATGGTGTATTTATTTGGTTCTATTTCCACCAATGCACCTTACTCTTATCTAGCGTCATACTTTCATTGTGTTACATTTTGTACATTTCATTCGACTGCTAAGTATAACCCTGTAAATGACCGTAATAACTAGGCAACTCCCGCGGAGGAGGCATGAGGCTTTGAAAGTGTTTTGATGGCTTCTGGTGGTTAATTTATTTTATTATGAGCCGTTCTGATCGGATTCATTATTTCAAACAACTGTAACTTACTTTCACAGTGTTTCTGCTAAATATCGCTGAAAATGCTACTCGATGAGTCGTAGAAAGAATGCGCCAACAATGGTTGGTGGGAAGGGGGGGGGGGCGGCGAGTATTGAAGCACATTAGTTTTCTGGTACGATTTATCCTATTTTGCCCCGGTCGCTCTGTTGTGTAATCCTTGTTTTGGGTAAAGCTGATGGTTGATGTGTAGGCGCTACTTTCCAACGCTTTGGGTAAGTGGATGCCGCCTTTCAGACAACTTCTTGGTTTGATGACTCTTTGCTTTGTTTTTTTCTAGCTTGTTCAAACATTTGAGCACAGAAGCAGTGTTGTTCCATTGGTTTACTGCTAACATTGATCTTCTTCTGTTGTTTATATGGCCTAGAATCATTTTGCTCACCTTTCCTATATCGGTTTTGGTATGATTTATGAGTCTGCATTTCAGGTATTTGGGAATATTTTCCCTATGGTCTTTGAAGTTTGGCAGACCTGCCTTTTCTGTCGCTTATATTGAGCATATCTGCTATTTTGTTGTATTCGTTTTTTTTTACCGTCGACGACATTCGTATCTGCAGGATTGATGTCTGGGTTATGGTTTAGGCTGACGTCATTGAAGTTGGCTGATTCCAGACGTGTTTGTACCAAATGTGATCTTGTAGGGCTTTTATCCTAGCTCACCTCGAGACGAAACTTGACTTTGCAGGGGTCGGATTACACAGAGATGACGGACTTCCTGTTATGCCAGGTCACTTAGGAAGCACGAGAAAGAGCTTATCAACATCTTTTAATCTCTTGGCCTCAGCATCACGGTACAAACAAAGTAAACATAAACATATCAACCAGCAAACATCAAGCCTACAGAAACCCAAACGAAGAACCAATGTACATAATTGTACAGTCTAACCACCCACCGAACATAATCAAGCATATCCTTCCTGCAAGAGAATTTCTATGCTGTCAACAAACCAATAAGTTTTCAGCAAGGTGGCACCCGCATACGCAAAGCGTTGGAAAGTACAGCTATAGCCTATATTATAATCTGCATGTCTATATTGCACATACAATAATCCACAGGCACATAATAAAAAAATAACACTGCTTCTTAGCATTCAAAATTCATGATTCGTTTCTAAATACGTGAAGTGTCCTATATACATTACAGTACAAAACACAATGATTACATCCTCTCTTTTCAGGGTCTTGCAGCCGTCGCAAGAAACCTCGAGGACGTATTGTAACAATAAACTGTCTTCCAAATAATTTGTAATTTGTGAATTACTTTTGTCAATTACTTTTTTTCTGGAAATTGGTGATAAATGTTTTTTCTGTTTGTTTGTAAGGTTTTTCAAACATGTTTTGACACGTTTATCTAGATAGGTATAACTTAACTTGTATATTTGAAAGGAATGTGCAGTTTACCATATCATATCCGCTTTGACCTCTAAGAGAATCGATAGCTGCATTTTGAGTGTTAGTTAACGCCAAATGTTAGTTAATTCAACGCACTATGCACTCAGATCACTGCATGAATCATTAAAGTAGTCGAAGACATTAATTTATGCATATGAAAGGAGAAAATTTACAGTGAGTATGTGAGCAAACTTCCTAATTCTGTATTATGTGGGGTAAATAACTTGATGGTCAGTAAAAAAAAATCAGCAAAATCGAACGGCTGTATACATTTATATATGTAAAGAATTGATATGTTGTTTAATATCACATGACACAACGCTACAGTCTATAAAACAGTCAGTATTGGAAGTAATTATAACAATAAAGCCATTGAGCTATGTTACATATGTTGCAATCCAGGGGTGTTGCGGAAGAGACCGTCTTGTACTTCTGACAACTTGTTACGGTCAAATTCTCTGTGAAAGAGAAACAAATTATAAAATCTTATTGAACTTCTGTGTCGAAGAAGAATATGTCGAGGTAAAGGAAGCATTATAAACATGCAACTATTGCAAATCACAGTTATCTATTAATAAATGAATAGATTAGCAGTACTACAGTAGTTTTTCAACTTTATCAACAAAACGACGATATTTTTGGCAGTGGTGTCGTTTTAAAAGAACTGTGAAGAACTGTGAAGAACACCAAACTTTCTTACCTGACTTTAAAATGTAGTATTATGTGGGCATATGTTGTAATGACTCTCTAAAGTTGTCATAAAAATGTTATATCGTCAATTAAAATAACATGTGAATATCGAGACTAATTGATACTACGTTGCCAAATAATAACTTTTTTAACTTTTCGAAAAAATGAAAGAGTGAAGGTTAAGCTTACACATGTTTAAGATGTGATGTATTTGCAAAGAAATCCTTTGGTATTTCTGTGATAAAATTTTGGGATAGAACTCTGACAGAAGAAAAGGCAACAGTAACAAATTTAAGTTCCAGCATAACTGATTATCAACATGTTTAAATGAAACTATTTAGTAGATAAAGGCGTTTACTTACACACTTTCAATGTTCGTTGTACTTGACAACAGTCCTTTTGGTATCTCTTTGAGACGATTTTTTCTTAAACGTCTGTCGAGAGAGAATATTTTGCATGGAATATATTAATAAACCCATCTTTGGAATCTCGATGATGTTAACTTTGAAATATAATCCCCGGCAATATACAATGTAAACAACAATCAATTCCTGTGTTAAGAGAATGTCTTTGACGTACAGTCTCCATCAGAATTATTTTCAAGATACGAGGATATATTCATCGTTCATATATTCTGATATCCTCACCATTTCGATCAGACTAGTTACTAACATAAAGTGCAACTCGTCATTGTCATCGCCATCATTTGCTTTCCTTTCGTTTATTGTAAAAATAGGTAGGTTAAAGCCGATGCATTCATTCAAACCGAATCAACAATTTACAATGATGAAGTAACTGGATTTGTAACTGAGACGAGTCCCGTCAACAATTTTTATTGTATACTTATTATAAACCAGAAATTATACAAAGGTATTGGGAATTCTAAAACCGTCTTTATTTGCAACAACTTTTGACAAGGAGCGTTTTCCCAAATGAATGAACGTTCATATCAAAAACAGATTACCATAGACCTTGAGGGTACCCGCAATAGCGACGTGCCCATGTGAATTTCCAAAATTGGTAACAATTATTGTAAATATACTATTATTGAGCTCCCTGTTCAAATAAAATCAAAGATAATACCATAGCTTCGTTCAATGATTTGGAGCTATCAGAAACAGCTGGGTAGCACAACTGATATAACACAAAAGTTGTCACAATGATATTGCTGATAGTGTGAATTAAATTCTTAACAGACCACATGTGAAGTCGTGACAGATTAAGTACCGGAAATCGGAAAAGTCACTATAGCCATTACGCATTAAAAACATACTTCATAAACAAATTCATCATATACTTTCATTAAATTATTGAATTATAAAATCATAGTAAATCACAAAAGGTTCAAATGCTTACAACTTGATTAGATTTGGATTTCCGTCAAATATTCCGCTGTCCAGGATTGTAATGTAATTATCATCAAGGAACCTGAAAAGATTGAAATCTTTTTTTACATCAACCAGTGGTCTGTACCATAATATACTATCTGGTCAAATTGAAGGCTGTTCCTACTGTTCATATTATTATTTACAACCAAAGAAAAAGAGAATTGCACCTGAAAGACTACGTTATGTTTTACGTGGTTCATGGTAAATCAGATACTGCCATAAAAAAAATATATATATATATTTGGATAGCTGTGCCTGAAAAATTGAAATATTCTATACCTTAACTTTAAGTTCATACAATTTATGGAGGTTTATTGCAGACAGGCGGTGTGCTATGTTATTCAAAACGGTCGGCAATGCTAACTGAATATCTTCAACTATACATAATGTGCCGTGTGTTATACATGTAAGTTTTATTCTTAGTACATTCCAAAGGGACATAATCTTTATTTGCAGTCTGATGTTTAAAGGGTGTGAAGACTCGAGCAAAAAGAAACGTCTAATGCCGGTAAATGCACCTAGTTTCGATTGAGGTTTAACAAAAGTGTTAAACACCACCATCGATCCCAGAAAATACACACACAGCTTGCTACCGTCGGTAATTAGACACTAGTGTACAGTCAGAACATACATCTGCGGTCAATACCCACAGCACAATATTCAAGCGATACAGCGATGGACATCTCAGTTCCAGCTAAAGATAACAATTAAGGTCTCTAGTTTCATTACTGTCTGCATAAATGTCCAAGTCTAGCGAACCTAAGCCTTGGAAACTCAGATGAAATAGAACCCGAAATGGTTTATATTCATTTAAGGGTATTTCCAGCGTAAGGATATCAAGCTGTTATTTTAAACGGTACATTGTTTCTCAATATGAAACCAAATCAAAAGGTTTACTGTGATTTGTTACAAACGGTCACTTCAATTTCATTGAACCGTGGATGCCGCATATCAAAACCGTTTTGCCAAATGTAGTTTGACTCAGATGGAACCATATCTGCCAACAAGCATACGTCATCTAAGAAATAATTTGCCAGCAAAATAATTTATCTTGGCTTTCATTTACTATTTAACAATATAATTGGTAGCTTACACTGTGTTAATTTGAAATTATAATATGGGACAAGTACACCCCTACGCAACTGTCCTACCTAATTGTATTAAAATGTCAATTCATAGTTATTAATATTATTAACCATCATCAATGATACTTACAAAGTCTGAAGATTAGTCTTATTTTCAGTCAGATCAGAGGGAATGTGAGATATTTTGTTGCTTGAAAAATCTCTGTAGAGAAGAGCATATGACCCGTAAAATATGAAGTCGACCGTATCTTTTGTGACTTAGGTTCAAACTATCTTTAGACTTAAATTTATTCCAAAAGCTGATTTTCTTTGATAGTTTCATGTATAAAACAAATACTTTAACGAAAACATTCATTAGTCAATACTTTTATAAATACAATGAGTCAACAATTAAGAAGTCTTTATTTCCCACTCGGAAAACATTTCAGTCTCACAAAAAAAGTGATAAGCATAATATTGAATGAAATATATGCAATGATGATATCTGATAAATCTTCTTACAGTTTTCTACTTTCATTTTTCATTAGTTGATACTGAAATAGTATTAACTATTAAACCCGTTAGCGCATATGTACGTTACTCATGTTACTATATTAATTAAAATTTAGAAATAACAAAGAAAAAAGCAATTCGAAAGTATATATACGTTTGCAACTTGTAATGTATAGATATGAAGTCAACGTTGAAAGGCATTAGTGAATAATAAAATACTTGCAAACCCCTGAAAACAACGTGAACATGTATACATATCAACGTATTACATTAATGAACGCATAATTACATTTATTGTAAAGATATCAAAATAATAATATGCTTTTAAGGAACAATGTTTGAGATACTTGCAAGATGTTAAGCCGATATTTGATGGCATCCAAAATGCTTCTCATTAAATATAAAGAATATGTAAATTAATGTGTAATTTATTTGGACTAGTAACAAAATTATAATGTTTTGAAACTGAATCCCTATTGAAATGACAGACAAATGAAATGAATTCGTTACGTGGTACTTGCATGGCATTTATATTTAATGCAGACATCAGAAACCCTGGTGGAATTTCTTTGATGAAGTTTCTTGAAAAGTCTCTGTAAATTAACCAACATGAAAATGGCGTCTAACACGTTTCGTTGTTGGGATTTTCGTTAATGTCACTTGAAAGTCAATTGAAGTGAAGACATTTAAGTATTCTATGAACTGATAACGAGAGATTCATAAGGCCATAACTCACAATTCCAAATCACACCTCACAATTCCAAACCACACATTAACTGGTATGACTTAAAAATGCATTAATATCTTAGTTTTAGCTTTGAAACAGTTCGCCTGAGCAGGAGATAATTACCAATAGTTCATCTGTAAGCTAATCTACGAAAGGAAACTTCAAAGAAAACACATTTTCAAAATAATAAGTAACGATTCTGATCCAAATTTGTAAATTACGACTGGGAACTTGTCATTTATAGAAGCGTTATGGATTAATAATAAACATACACTTTCCGCAGGTTCACTTTAGATTCTAGTAACTCAACCGGAATGCTAACAATCATATTGGTAGAAAATGCTCTGTAAAGAGAAAATTGAATAAGGAATGTTTGAATCAAATGAGTAATTAGAAAGAAACAATGATATTGGATTGCGGCTTGTGATATTGTACTTAATAAAACTGGGACCGAGGTAGAGTTAACATGCATGTTCGTGTTATTTTCGATTTTTGAAGGGGTGTTAGTTCTGTAGAGTGTCGGTATATGTTTTAACTCTTTCAGTAATGCTTTACCTAGATTAAACATTCATGTTTCTGTGTATGTTGCATTGGGCCTCTTGAACAAATGATTCAGTTTTGCTGGAGTGTACAAAATGTAACTAAAAAGACTAACATCGCATTGTCAGTAAAGATGTGCTGCTAGAATTATAACAGGTTCATATCATTGGCTATGCAGACGATCACTCATTTCACACGGATTTTAGATCTGGCAACACTTCAAAAGAGCAACATGCTGTCTCTGTATTACAAGACACATCATCCAGTAAATCTGTGGTCTTGGGTCTCGTAATATATCATTTTGACTATTGTAATGCCTTACTGGTTGGTTAACCTGCCGCTACCCTGCTTCCCTTACAATCCCTTACAGTCAAAATTGATTCTGTGCAGAAGAAAACATAACAGTGCCAGTGTCTTTTCACTTCACATTGGCTCCCCATTGAGCAACGCATTACATTCAAGGTTCTTTGTTTGATTTATAAATGTATTAATAAACAGCCCCCCGATTATTTGTGTAAAATCTTTAGTAAGCGTGTTTCGTGAAACCGTAAAAGAAGTATATCTGCTACTACTTTCAACGTTCCTACCACCCGCACCAAACAGTTTGGCAACCGTGTTATCTGTAACTGGGGACAGGTTATGGAACGACTTGCCGTCTTCGGTTGGTGATCAATCCACATTTCTCTATTACAAAAAGCTCTGAAGACAGTTCTTTTTAATGAGGCTTTTAAGTAATCCTATCTTTCTCTTTTCTGTCTTGTTGCTGTTTTGGTTTATTTGTATGTTTTATTTTTTTCCCTTTTAAAGCGCCATAGAATGTCGTTTTAGTTATGGCGCTATATCAATGCTTTATTAATATTTATCCCCGTACGTAATCTTTGCATGTATTATGGCACAGTACAGTACTGGGAACCCCAATGGACTAACGTGACACCGCGAGGTCATATCTTAGGGTTAATACACGGTGCAGATTGACCTCGGCCAAATCGAACGTGATGTCATGAAGATAAAGGGCGGAGAAAATTAGTTAGGCCAGAGAGGAGAATACATTTTCAGACGGTGTATCTAATATGTTTCGACACCTTATTACTTAAATATAGTATTGTTAACATTTAAAAAGGAACAATAGATAAACAGATAAGTTACAACAGAGTGTTGATAGAAACAGAAACTTGATTCCAGGAGCAGCCAAAGCTCTTCTTTTATCGAGAATGTTTCCCCAGACCTGTTTGATCGTTTCTTAAACTTTTATTTTGACTTTTAAAAGCTGAAAAACTTACACGTTTTCAATATTCTTCAGACTTGAGAATAATCCACTTGGAATCGTTTCTATATGGTTCTTTATGAAACTTCTGAAAGGTTTACAGGAAACATATCCATGGGTTATATTTTGAGTCAATGTTTCATGTCCCTACCATACTTCGTCATCCCCAACACGCAAATATTTTGTAACATAGGCAGACCAACATTGAACTCATGTACTGCAAGGGATATTGCTTCGGGATAAGGGAAAACGTATCATATTTCGAATTTGTATTCTTACACCTTTCAAGCATATTTTATCTCCCCCATATTTAATATGATTGTATTGGTAAAAATGTAAAATAATATTAAGAAATGTAATACGTGGTTCACTTTGTGATTGCGTACATAGATGTCAGGTTGACTGTCCATTGGAACGTTCCAGGTGGTACGCCAGTGAGTTTGTTACGCGATATATTTCTGTCAGTAATGAAAAATATTACAAAACCAATTGTTAATTCCCAACGAATTCCCATTCTCCCACCCTACACTGTAGTCGGCGGTATTGCTTCACTACCGTACATATTCCTCGATTTGCCTCTGTTCCTCTCATGAAGGTTCAGACACTTACATAATTCAGTAATGGATTTATTTTATGATAGTATTTACTACCACAATCTGACGTTAAACGCATTACAACAAAGTTAAAAGCTTTACAGACGTTACGCAGTCTAAATATGCCTCAGAATTTACCATCTGATGTCTACATTTGTATTGCTTTGGCCCTTTGAATACCTACGCAAGTGGCTGACCGACACGTCTCTTTATAAATATAACCAAGACTAAAGCAGATGAGTTAAACTTCATGTAGATTGTCGGAAAATAGACTTTGTAATATTTGTTACAAAATATTACTCTAGATGTGTATGTAATTCATAGTAAAAATTAGGGCCCGTGCATAATCGTTTGTAATCTTACATTTCCGTGGCATTGTGAGGTAACGTTGGTATTACACTCAAATGTCTCAACGAACAATCAACGAGGTAAAATGTCTTCTTCGTTTGATGACAGTCACACGTATGATTAGTACCGCAAGCGGTTAGTCCTGTAGAACAAAAAAACATTAAAACAAACAGGAAATGTTTCCCTGCAAAGTATGTAAGTTGTGCAGGAAAGTTCGAAAACTACTGTGAATCTGGCTTTCTGGAACAAGATAACTGTTACCATTTTCATGAATAGTTAGCTCAGTTAATAAAGAAGATAAAAGTACATTCATTTCAGAGTAGACACTGGTTGGGGAATTTTCATGTAAAGATGATAATCATTGGACCACGATGTATCAGTATTATACGATGAGCTTATATAATGAGCTGTCCTATCAACATATCTACAACATTATGTCTTGTTCGATAGTGTCATGAAGCGTGCAAAATAAAGAACAAAATAACTGAATTAGTTCTCTCAAGTTTATACTTTTTAAACTTTTTTTCTTAGTTTTTATTCGTACGCTTACGCCATTTTCTGGTGTAGACACTAATGTATATAATCAAATGTATTTTTTGAAACATAACAAACCAAAACTGGCGTTTCAAAAATATCTGTACTAACCTATTTATGATTATAGAGTGGACATTGAATAACTTACTCCTTTCTTTTCTTACATCTAGTTGATTATACTGCAGGGCGTCATCAATTGTCGTTGTCGTTCCATGAACATAGCAAAATGACATTACCAGGAGCCAGAACCACATTTTGCCACGTGCTATCACATACAACCAGGAAACAATATCACTTGCAACTGAACCATGTACAACAAATAACACGTTGTTCTGTATATAAATGTCATTTAATATGAAACTGACTTATTGAAAGAGTTAGCTAGTTGTGCTTTTACTTTCAGTTGGTTCACTCAGATGTTCGTTATCACGAAATAAAAGGCTCAAACGTAGGTGGCACTGTCAATAATCATTACGTGTGAAGAAGTTCATAGAAGCAAGCTAGATTGTTGTGTAGTTCTTAGCTGAAAATCACCATGTTATGAATATTATAAACTAAGGTAGTTCACTTCCAGACTTTCCATTTAGTGTTAATGAGGTTTGAATGAGGCTGAATACTACTTATTTTATTTGGTTCACTAAGATGGTCGTTATCACGAAATAAAAGGCTCAGATGTAGGGGGCACTGTTAATAAACATACGCGTGAATAAGTTCATAGAAACAAGTAAGACTGTTTGTAGTTCTTTGCTAAAAATCACCATGTTGTGAATATTGTAAGCTAAAGTATTTCACCTCCCGACGTTTCCTTTAGTTTTAATGTGGTTCAATACTATACAAAGTGGCTATTCTTACGACTAGTCGTAACACTATTTCCCCATTGCGCATGCGCAGTTGCTATAACGTGGCTATATTTACGACTAGGAGTACTATTTTTACGACCAGGAGAAACAATAATTTCCGGTTAGGGCTATGATTAGGGTTAGGGTTTGATTGAGGGTTAGAGTTAGGGTTAGGGTTACCACTACTACATACGCAGTTGCTTCATTTACTTTGAATTCGCATGAATTCGCCGATGTCGTAAGAATAGTTTATAAATAATTTTTACAACTAGTTGTAAGAATAGCCACGGCCAATACTATAATGTTGGGTGTATCAACCTTTTGGTGAGTTCAAATAATGACATTGTTTTGTAGCACAATTGTGATAATCTTTAAAGTAGGTACGACATTTGGATTCAGTTTAATCTCTTCGATGATATATTCACTGTGCAGATAAGTCTACCTTTAACCGCTAGTGGATACTAGTATAAAGAATCAATACTTCATTGAATCAGTTTCTTTTACAATATATAGCCAGAAAATATAACACGACGTAACTTGTCAATGTGGATAGAACGGAAGATATGGTACAGTCATTCCCTTAAGATGTTTAAACTATGTATTAGATCGATTTGTATCCACAGCGTTCTTTGCTGAGGCAACTGTTTTAGGGGGAGGGGGTCTGGCGGTTATCTAGAAGTGCAATGCATTGAAGGATCGTATCCAATGTAATGTTGTTCGGAAGGGAAAATAATTTGCAAACAGTTTTTGCTCTATCAATAACGTGTTGTGTTAGTCAAATTTCAACAAATACAGCTAAGTAACGGTAGATTCGTATGAACGTATGTGGATTTTTTTTTTCACTTTTGATAACCTACTAGACAATAACTTGGAATAGTTGCTCCATCTTTCGATGGCTGTACAATTCATCACTAGAAATATGTCTTTCAAATCAAGATACACTAATCATATAATAATCGTACTCCTACCCTTAAAGCAGCATTTTGCGTTCGGCCGCCGTTTTCTAATTTTGACATGTCCATGGAGTTTTTTAAATATATCAATCACAAAAGAGCAAGCTAAGATAATGAGAAAAGTGTCCACGGCAAAGTCCACACTTAAAATTACCCGCATACAGTTCCCCTTAACCCACTAGTTTGAATTCAACCAATCAGAGATGCAGGTTTAGTTATAAGCCGTCGCTAAAACTAGATTCAAAACTTTGCGTTGGTACAGCCAGAGAGTTATTATGGAACTCCCTGGTACAACTACCATATAGACTGTACACAAATCAAGCATGGTGTTATATTACGTATTGGTCAATGACGTGTGTAGTGTTTAAATATTCATATCATGGGCGAGGTTTATTTATATCCCAACGGAACATATCTTGGAGAAAAACAAAGTTGAAAGTTGTAAAATTTTTCGACTTTTATGCCACCATTTGAAGTAAGATTTAATAAGATAAGCTAGTTATGTGTGTCGTTATGGCATAGTGGAGTCAGTGGAGTTGGGAAAAATCATAGAAAAGGACGCAAAATGCTGCTTTAAGAACTATTACATTTTTTTCATATTTACTTCCCGTTCCACTATTCAATCTTTCGTTAGCACTATCTACAAACGACCTATGATAACAATAACAAGGTGAGGAATCACTATCGGATCCAACTATCTGTTGACATTTTCATACCAGCACGAAGACGATTGATAAATGATAATTGACTTTTTAAATTTAATTGAATTTTGTAACATTTTAACTCACCTAACGACCAGTAACAAAAAGTTGAATCTTCATCAATATTAATCAGTATTTTTAAAGACAAAACCGTTAATCAGTGAGTATTAGCGTCATCCACATCAACGAACGAAAAGGCACACTTCTGGTACGAAGCCAACAAAATTAAACTGACTGCATGTAAGTACATCTTTATCGACAACGTTCGGAAAGGGAGGAATACAACAGTTAGGTTGTCGTTACATATAACGGTTAATTAACTTTAATGATGAAGGCAAGACCGAGAGTTTCGCTTTCTTTTGAATTTGCTTGTGAATTTCGCTTCCTCAAATATTGAAACCAGATAGTTGCTTATGTAAATTAAAACGATCAAAACTTAAATGTTAGAGCAAACCATGACATTTGCGTTGAAAGTAATATAGATAGACGGAGAGACGGATAGACAGATATATGGATAGACAGATATATGGATAGACAGATATATGGATAGACGGATTTATATGTAGATAGATAGAAAATGAGATCGAGAGATAGATAGAACATGAAGAATTCGTGTCAGATTTTATAAATTCACTGTGCATGAGAAACAACTGTCAGGCTGTTTTTACCAATTTGTACGATATTTCTCAATCTCTTTAATCCAGTATTTTTTTGTTTCATGTGCAAAGATGCAATAATTTGTGTAAATTGAGATAACCCAGAATTTGCGTGCTTAAGCATATCACCATTTCACTCGACTGTGATCAACAGAGCAATAGACCACTATTAACTTAATTTATTTATTGCCATTTCATGAAATCTGTTAAAATTGGCGATTCAGGTTTGTAGGCAAACAAAAGTATTATGGAGTATGCTTGGAAGGCAAACTTTTGGCTATATTTCAATTGATTCCTTTATTTTCTTTAACATAAGTTTCCAGTCCAGTTCAGCCAGACCACACAACATATGATGAATCGAATATTGAATTGAAAAGGAACAGTGTGTTGCTTGATACTCTAAAAGTTGTTTCTCTGTCTATTTATTTTAATTTTGCTCCTATCCATTTTTGCCACGTACTGTTGTGTCGTCTTTATATCCGTGTATGGTAAGCGTATTTGAAAATATGATTAATATTGTAATATGTTTAATTGGTATGTTAATGTTTCCTTGCCGATAAAATGATCACATTAATATTGTAACGTCACTTCCTGTCGAGGAGGTGGGGTAGGGGTGGGTTGAATCTATAAATCTGGGGTTGCGAAACGAGTCTCAACAAAAATATGGCAATGGAGATATTGCACTTGACCGTGGCACAGTGGTACCCTTTATGCAAACCTTCTTAACATACAAAGTTCATAAGGTACAAGGTGCAAGGTACAACGCAAAGCGCAACGTACAACGCGACGCCCAATGCAGCGTACAAATATGATATCAGATTTAAGTAAACAGAGTTAACTGAACGGTGTCGGCAACGCCGTGAATCGATGTAGATACACTAAGAAACAATTGATGGAATAAACGACTGTACTCTCTTAAAATGAGAGACTGAAATTTCAGTCTAATCGACTGAAATTTCAGTCTAATGATGGATGGGATAAGGGATCAGACTACTTAGACTGAATTCCAGTCTGAAATGTAAAGACTGAAGGTCAGTCTTAATTAGACTAAATACTCTTCAGTCTAATAGACTGAAAATCAAACCACTTTAGACTGAACAGTCAGCAGTTTAGACTGATTTATTGCAGCACCAGTCTTAATAAGATTGAATACTTTCAGTCTATAAGACTGATATCAGACTGAACAGTCGGTCCTTTAGACTGAATTATTACACATCACAGCTATACTGTCAATTTTATAAATTGCAAATTCTGGATTGAACAAGCTTTTCTATAGATCCTCCGTGTTGGCTAAGTGCTGGAATTCTTCAATAAAGATGCAGTTAAGGTCATCAAGACAACATTCAATGATCTGTTAATGCAGGGGAATTTACTGAAAGGTGCTACTTCATGGAGTGACTTCACCTTCACATCCAATCATGTTAGGCTATAAAGACCAGAAAATCATTGTGACAGTCACACACAAAGTACATTAAAAATGGTATTCCATCAAGAAATATAATTGTCAATATCCACCGAACAGTAATTTTATTCCCACTAACCCACTTATATATTCTTATATAATTTTTAATATATTAAAAAAAAACAGAAATCAAAACTACAATATTCTGAGGGATGTTCAACAATACATGTTATCTTTGCAACAAACGTTCAAATTATAAAGATACTTTACATAACAGTGACATATTTACAGTTCAATATTAATCTGTCAAATTTCTGCTTGAATTGGGCCTGGATCTAAAATGTTCTTTAATTTTTTTGGAAAGGATTAGGTGAGCTGAGAACAGATCAGTGGTGTCGCCAATGGGTGGCCTGGGGAACCCCTCCCCCGAGAAGGAATTCACAAATAGACATATCACCAACCAAGATTCAAATGTCTGGCAACACCACTGTAACAGAAAGCACTTTAAATTCTTTGTATGTCACCACCAGGTGGTAATACCCTGGAATTCATTGACAACACAGCTGTAAATTGAGTGGTTATATACCCAGCTGATCCCATCTCCCGATCTCACTGAACTTTAAATTTTCCACTGTAAAGGATATACTATATGATCCTGCCTTTACAAAAGGGATATGATGGAAACACGACGATAGTACAATGGATCTGGTACATTGCCTTTTTTCCAGTTGTGAATCATTAATGTATAGTAGCAACAATTTTCTTAGAATGATTTCAAAATGGGGAAAACATATGACAAATTTTCAGCAGGTTATTTATAAAATATTAGGAATGGTCAAACTATATATCAGTGCGGTGAACATTTAATACTTTGTGTTTCAATGATATAGATTGGCGATTGCTGAAAGTCATTATCCAGCACACACAAAACAAAATGTTACAAGCAAGCAGTTGACAGAATGGCACAAACTTCATAATGGCTATTAGATAAACATGAACTATTATATACTGCATTCACGATTTCATGATATGGCATTCATATAAAGCAAATTTGTATGCAAAAACAGTACATGTGACTATTATACAACCCTCAATTATTTCTTAACTTTCTGATAGAAATCATATATAGTGATTTTGATTGGGATTTCAATCAAATTTTAAAGTTTTATAAATTATCTCACGTGAATCCTTTAATGTCGGCCTCTACCTGTAGCTGAAAAAGAAATTTCACTCGAGAGTCGACTAAAAAATTGAAAACAGTTTTGACTCATTACATCACTAAAATTTTAAAAAAATGGGGGGGGGGGGAATAATGAGGAAAGGATATTCTCAAATGGAATTTTCTACAGTTACTGACTTTATAATAATCAGGTTACTTGCTTTTCATGGAACAAATTATGGAATATTGTGCACAATAAATAATATTAGCTTAATTAATTGCTTAATTAAATAAACCTTCAACATAGTGAGTGCAGTGAAATGTAGGAACATTAAAGTAAACATTAAAATAACATGCTCGAAAAATCATACAACAAAGTTTTTTTGGCAACTAGGTGTTTGTTTAATTACATTCATAATTAGATCAGTATCATTAAGAAACATTTTTAAAAACCAAAAATCAATTAAATATTTATTTCTGGAGCCCTCCCTACTCATATAAAACTGTTTGTAAACTCCGGGTAATCAATTTAACGTTTTAGGGTATGTGTTAGTTACTCCTTAAAGGCATTGAAGATTTGTCCCAAACAGCATGCAGCCATCTGAAAAAGTTAACTTTCTGTTGCTTGCAAGTGATGTTTGTTCGTGTCGCTAAAAAAGACAGACAGTAATGAAACGTGATACCTTGATATCTTTAGCTGGACCTGAGATGTTCATCGCTGTATCGTTTATACACTGTAATGTGGGTATTGACCGTAGCTGTATGTACTGACTGTACACTGGTGTCTAATTACCGACGGTAGCAAGCTGTGTTTGTATTTTCTGGGATCGATGGCAGTGTCTAACACTTCTGTTACACCTCATTCGAAACTAGGTCAGATTACCGGCATTAGACGTTCTTTTTGCGCGAGTCTTCACACCCTTTTAAAGCTACTCCATGCTGACACACGTGGTTCCGGACTACAGAGCAATAAAAAAGTAACATTCACTCCTTGAAGTAACTCCATGCTGGCTGCCCTTATAGATGTGGCATGGATACGGACGAGAGACTTCACTTCTGTTGGTTGCAAAATTCCATACACCATGGAAGCATGGAACTCACAAAACTAGTGTTGTAGAGGGGGAGCATAGTCTATGTTAAATGTATGTTCTACGCCTCTGTCCCAGCTGGAATGGCCAGTTTATCTGCCACAATGAAGAATTGTTTGGGGTTCAATTCTGGTCCGAGAGATAGGATGAAAGGCTGTCAATATTGTCCTTGTCTGCCCTGTGCTGCACTCTCAATATCTGTGCCCTCCTGTTTGGTGAAGATAAAAATAAATGTGATAAAGGACAAGCAATATGGTATAAATCAAAACATTCTTAAAAAAAGATATGTTGAGAGGTAGAGAGACTAGACTAGAATAATATTTAGGAGAGAATGGAGAAACAAGAACATGACTGGCATTGTACAAAGGAGATATATCAATTCACGATAGGCAGCAATATGTCATTCATGGCGGGTGAGATGTGTTATGTGAAGGTGGATTCAAATTCAACCTAACATTTATGGGTTATCATGTTGATTTTGGCAGGTACATGGTTACCAAGCAAGGTTTGTTGTTAGTTGTTTTCAGAAATTTCTCTTTTTAAGGATAAATTGTTCATGACATCTCCTGATTCCATTACATCAGCATAGAAAACCAGTGAACAAGGAATATGATACTGATTTCATAACATTAGTGAATGGTAATATTACTGTAAAATCTTATAATAAAGACTGATGGCCCACTATATGTTTAATAAAATAACAAAAGCATACCAATTCTTTTCCAGTTTCCACATGATTTAAATACAATGGTAATGGTTTAACAGAATCGTGTTAGCTTCATGCTGTAATGGCTGTAGAAGTCACTACATTTTTTCAAAAAATTAAGGGTGCTTACAATCTAGGCTATGCATAATAGTACTGTGTTTTGCAATTTCTTGAGCATTATTATGTTCAAGTATTTGTTATGAGGTTAACCTAGCCTAGATTCATTTGGGACGATCGAGTACATATTGTAGTCCTGACAAGCGTGCTTATTCGCCCGACGATTGGGTTCATATGCAGGACAGGCGGGCTAATTTGCCCAACGATCTGGTACCGTGATAGCTTCATGCTGTAACGGCTGTAGCAGTCACTACACTTTTCAAATAATTAAGGGTGCTTACAATCTATGCATAATAGTACTGTGTTTTGCAATTTCTTGAGCATTATTATGTCCAAGTATTTGTTATGAGGTTAACCTAGGCTAGCCTAGATTCATTTTGGGACGATCGAGTACATACTGCAGGACAAGCGTGCTTATTCGCCCGACGATCGGGATGTATATGCAGGACAGGCGGGCTGATTTGCCCGACGATCGGGTACATACGCAGGACAGGCGGGCTGATTTGCCCGACGATCGGGTACATATGCAGGACCGGCGTGCTTATTCGCCCGACGATCGTGTTAATAGGCCCCACCAATTATAACAACAGCCTAGGCCCTATTTGCTATAGTACAGCCTAGCTAGGCCTACCTCGCGCACAAGCCTAGAATAACTAACGTTACGAACTGCCAAGCTTTTATTCTGTATTAATTGGAAAACAACAAAAAACATACATACATACCCTCGGACACTGTTATCACTTCTTCGTGGAAACCTTTATTTGTAAGAAAAGTTCTTAAAGACTCAGCCATTGCTAATTTATAACCTTTACTCTAGCTTAGACATACGGTCGTCTGTCTCGTTCATGCCTAGCTGTGTGTACGGCGTGCGTACGTACAGTACAGCGAGTACCTGGCTAAGCGAAGAATATAGTAGTATATATGTACACAAGTTGTAGCGCTCGTTGTCACACTTATTTTTGTGCGGCGTATTTGCAAGTTTTCGGATGACGTAGGCGCATTTCTGTTCTCTGATTGGATACATTTTTCAGTGGAATACAGAGACTGAAAATGGTTAGATGACATGCCACATGTGATTAGCTGATTGGTTAATAAAGTCAGTCCAAAACAGCGACTGAACGGTGTAACTGATAATACAGTCTAAGTAGAGTGTTTCTCAGTCTAAACTCAGTGTATAACACTGAAAAAAATTTTAGTCTCAAAGAAGACTGAATTCTTCAGTCTAACATTTTAAGAGAGTAATGTATCTTTCTGAGAGCTGACTTAAGACTAATTCACTCATTCACAGCAGAACACCGATCCTTTACGAACGTACCTACAGTTTGACGTAGTTTATAGCGCTACTAAATAATGTAAACAATAACAATCGGTCATTAACGTTACCTCCTGAGTAACTAGGCGTAATCTCCCTCCGTGCAATAGCGCAGTTTGTTAACAATTCATACGACTCACAAATGTATTAAACAAAATCTGAGCACTTAACAATAGATACGAACAGTTAGACACGATGACGTGGTATTAGAAACATACCAACTTGGTTGAGAGAAAATGATACAACATACCGTACGTCAACTTATATATCGTCTTGTATGCTATTTTGTCAAAGAGCGCCAAGCTGCGCGTTACCCTCAGCTCCTTTTATACTAGCCTGAACATTGCCTTAAGTTTAGGCGCACGAGAATGTACTACTTCAAAGAACACCGCCTCTGAGTTGCGTTCACCAGTCTTCCGGAGACCGGAAAGCTTAACTCTTTGCACTAGGGCCATGTGTACGATGGCTAACGTCATAGTAAACAACTTAGGAGGATGACAGGGAATTCCCGGCATAGAATTACAACATTACTTTTAGCTTGAAACAGTTAATACGGAGCAACAAATAAATTTGAAAAGTTAAAATACTACGCAAGTTCGATTACAATATCTTTCTACCTTTCAAACAAAGTTACACCGAACATTGCTTACATATCGATCTTTACCATTTACATTCCATGTCATTGACAGTATCACTGATATCCATTTAAAAACATAGTATGTTAAATAGTGCACATTGTTCTGCCTCTTTTTTTGTCAATCGCGATCTAAGAGGAATCCTTCTGTTTGATTGCTGGTCCGATGAACTTTGAAAGCGATCTTTCCACCAAAGAACCAGTAGAAATGTTTTAAGAGGTTCAAGTAAGACATATTTTTGGCCCAACTTGTGTGCGTATTAAAATCATTGTAATTTTATATAGTTTGATTCCTAAATATATCCTGAATGTTGAGTTAGCAATACTTCCAAGAACCTTTAATCTATTCTTTTTTTCGTTTTAAACAACGATGAAAAATGGCATTCTGTTGTTTCTTAGAAAATCACATGCATACAATACTTTTTGTTCATTTGAGATTCTTTTATCTAACGAGTCATCTTCTCCTCGGTGATATTACTTAAACAGAGAGCGTGGTGGACAATTGGTTAAGTCATCGGACTCGCGATCCAAGGGTTGCTGGTTCGATACCAGCCTAGCTCATTACGTTGTGTCCTTGGCCAAGATGCCATATCTCAATTGCCTCTCTCCACCCGCATAGTTAAAATTATTTCCTCATTTATACACCTCCTCTATTGCAGGTACGAATCAGCATCTAAACAAAACCATGGTATACCATTGATGACAAGAGCAACGTAGGTTCTGCTGATACCTACATTACTATAACCAGTTCATGAACAAAACAAGAAATGCTGTTCTTAAGTTGAAAAACTTAATGGTAAAGTAGCTAAGTAATTTATTTGCGATATAACAGTGCCTTTTAACGTAATCCGCCACGATCTATCAAAGGTCCAATTCTACAGAAAGTGACAATTTGGAGATCTATGTGTTGCAGGTTCGAGTCATAGCAAACCATTAACTTGTAACTTTGAGCAAGACACTTCATGTCAAGTTTCTTATCTGTGAAGTTATTGTACATATGATTAGGTTCAGTGGGTTATTTCGTTGTGGCAAAATGCCACTGATTACATTTTTTACACTTTCTGGATGTGACATGTTAGCAGTAATAATATGTTACCGATACAAAGTCGTGTCAGACCTTGCATTGATATATTAATGTAGCTCAAAACAACTATAAATTCAAAATACGTTGAAAGTTGTCAGATGTGACTAGTCATTTTGAAGAATGTGCTTGATGAATCAGATGACGAGGAACTCATTGAAAGCCATGTACTTGAGAGTAGTCCTTTCATTTGCATGCATTTAGTTCATCCACTTTGCAGATCACATAGTACAATTATTTTTGCACTGCTGTTTCATCAACATGTTGAACATGGTAATATCTTTTTAAAATACGATAGTCAAGGATTTAGGTTCGGAACTGTGTTGTCATTGGTGTCAATGATCCTTCCGTGAGTGATTGCGTTTAAGGTCAGATATGTTCATTCGAAATACCAATTGAAGGAAACTTCAAAACACTGTCATGTTCTCTTGTATTTATTAAATACATTACTTAACTGCATAATTATAAATCTACTATTAAGGTGACAAACTCTTGAATTATTCTTTTCCTGTACTATCATTGACGGAAAAAAAGGAAAGATACCCACACTTTTAGTCAATAAACTAAAGTTGCATATCAAAAATCAAGTTTATCACTTGCGTATACTCAGCTGTAGTACTGACTTATTTTGGTCGAATCGAAACAGAAACTACTTTAAACTAATGTGTAAGCAAGTAGGTGTGTAGGGTGAAACGTTCTCCTCAAACAAGCATCACGATTTGGTTAGTAAACGACCGTATCAATAATTGTATGGAGTGTACTGAAATTTCATTCCACGTAAGTATGTTATTTATAAATCATTGCAATGGATACTTAGTGTCGTTAAATTGGTGAATGAATGCATATCTCAGAATTTAATAACAATTATAATACATTTATTTTTAACTGCTTAATATATTGTTGTAATTTAGTCATCTAAAAATACTTATATATTATTCTTCAATATGGTTCTCATCAAATAAGATAAGATAAGTTAACGTATGTGCTACATATCTATTATTCCTGTAATATCATGGATCTCCACTTTTGCAAAACCCTTCTTTCATTAACTGTTTTAAATATTTCATTTTTTATTGTTAAGTTTATGATAGGTAACGAAGGCAATTAAGATCGGTTTTGTTAATTCATTGTTTGTGTATAAGCAGCCGTTAAGGTTAAACTGTGTATTGAATTACATACAGTAATAACAGTTTATCGCAATTATAAGCCGACTCGATTTTAGGCTGATATTTTCTTAAAAGCTAGTCGTTTTGCGTCATTACTGAATTGCAACCCCCTCATTATTTATTAATTATATGAAGGCAATCCACCACGATGTCACCAAACAACCGCAACATAGAATTTTACTACAAGAAGAAAATTTGCATAAGTCTGAATTAGAGTTAAGGATGTTGGAAATTGACCGAATAGTAAGTTCAGTTTAAAAAAGGACGGTCACCATAAGTCTGTTCAGTGAAATTGTGTGTATGTACGATAAACAAAAATGAATTACAGAAAACTGGGTATAGTGGTGATTAATTCAATAGTTGATCATAACACAGGATAATTAAAAAACACTTAATTAAATATCTACTATACTATTCTTTAAAACGAGGAAAACTAACTTTAACTGTTTTTTATCATATACATAAGCTAAAAATACAAACACTATATGGTATTACATGTTAAACATGAAGACACTGTCATGTGGTTAATGGATGTTATACTCTACTGCAAGTCAGAGCAAGCTTGTATTTCTTTCTAGTTTTTCAATCTTCTGGATAATCCTTCAGCTTAGTACAGTATATAATCACACAATATAATGTTACATATTTAAGCTTCAAAGAATTGAACTGTTTGTTTGTATTTCTGTTTGCTATATGATACAGCGGGTTGCAAAAAATATGTAATTACAAGGAAAACGATACAAACTAATAATAACTAGGTCTATCATCATTAGGATAAGAAGTGATTTTGAAGCGAAGCGTATAATTTATTGCGTCATACTTAATTTTTACAATACAATGGCTGACCACGAAAAACATGCAAATGTAAATACCGTGATGTAGCGATCGCAGTTCATTAACGATTCTTAACAAAGACACTCATACATTGGTTGTTCATTAAACATCCTTCACAGCCGAGCTATTCAGATGATGAACCAACAGCATGTAATATTCCAGAACACATAATTCTGAGACCAGTTTGCTTCATATTCGTAATGTAATTTATCGAGATGAGCAATTAAATATATATATACAGTGAACAGCTATTCATGTACAGCATTCTTCGTTTTCACTTTTGTAGAAAAATGAGTTCAATAAGTTTCAAAACCAGAAAAAAAAGTGACAACAATGGAACCCCAGTGTCACCATAAACAAGTAGTAACTACTGTCAAAATATTAACTGATTAATGTAAATGAGTTCAACAACAAGAAACAAGACAAGTTGATCAGCACTGTTCACTATTTTATGTTTCATATTTGCTGCCGTGGGGTTTATCCATGTAATAGTGAAATGTGTGGTTCATTAGGTTGCGTGTTAATTCAGCGCAATAATTGCCGACTTATGGGCGCTAAGAAGTTAACTCGAGTGACGCAAGTAGTTGATTTCAGTTTCAATTTATATATGACCTCGTCATCTAACTCACGTCTCTCTGATTCAGTGACTTCATTGACTTATGCCTTCGTTATTGTTAAACTGATAAGATGTGTATTTATAATATGCGTGTGACTGATGGTCAAGTAAAGCAAAGGGCGTAAATTCTTTACTCGTGACAATGAAGTGTTTTTAGAAAAAATAGTGCTCTCATAATGTCCCTTATTATTCTATAAAATAATCTAGGTTTAGGAGGAGAATTAAAAATATACACAGATAACTGTTAAAAATAGCTCATAGGGTTCAGATTCTGTAAGATATGTTTACTTACAATCAAAATCACAAACTCCTTAATCAAGTCAATATTCCAAATGAAGTGTTAAAAGAAAATATTTAAAGTACTAATATCATATAATATCCTTTATTACTCTATTACTGGTTAAAAAGAGTCTTAAAAATATACACGGTTATCTATTTAAAAATAGCTCATACACTTCCGATCCTGTTAAATATTTTGACTCGCAGTAAAAATCACAAACTCTTTCGGCAGGTCAATATTCCGAGACTTTAAATGAAGAAAAAATTATATCGCATACAGGGCCGACACTTAAGATGTATAGATGTGACACCAATTCATAATTACATGGAAAGGTAATCGATGTAGTTTCTTTGACACCGTCTTTTGATGTAACGGTACGCGGGAAGTATTGCCCCACCTGTAATTCAAATGAGAGAAATAACGGAACAGTCCTCTTTCTAGAGAATATACAAATAAACTTGAAAAGTCATCAATTTTAAGCAACTTGCAGAGCTGTCAAAATTGACAGGAAACAAAGTTAACATCTTTACCATCTCTGGGAAATTTTCATCAAAGACGATAATACAACGTTCGCCCGTGTGATAAATTTTCGATTCCAAACATGATGAAACTGCGATCAGTATTTTATGATCAATAATTTCAGTGAGGGCTGTTTGAGTACCCAAGATAACACTCTTTTTTCACTAGTCTTCAAGTTGAGCTGATTTTGCCCTTGTTAATCAGGTCACATGCAACAATAACATATAATATTACACGGTCGTGACCACCAAAACCCGATACATTTACATTTGTTAAATGGCACGAAGTTTTTTTCAAAAGAAGCACTTAAAATAAACTATTTTTACTACACTCTTAATGTTACATCATGCAAATAAAACTTTCGTGATTGGCATTTTTCAATCTAAAAGACTGTAATTTAAAGTGGGTCCTCTATAATAAATAATGTCAACTGTTAGTTTGTAGATTAACTTCACTAATAGTTTCTCCATCTTACACTTTAAGGAGGAAACAAGTTTAATGGAGTCTAGAACTTAATGCTTATGGATATTCGTTCAAGGTTTGCTATTTATAAGTGTACTTTATAATAACTACGTTATTAATTTAAAGCTATGAAACAAGTGATGGTTTTCCACCGTTAAGTAACAGCCATGTTTAAATCTGAACTGTACACAAAGTTAATTACTGTTAATAATGTGCTTTGCATTACTTAAGAAAAAAACATACGATACCAAGTTTGTTGATACCGTAAATTTTCTAACCAAAGATCAAGAATATTAGTTTCGACTTTAAACTGGGAGCAGCCTTACCTGAGACAATAACTATAATGGCGGCGTCTAAAGTAATAATACCAATTGATATGTAATTCCCGTAGTCACTGGACATAGGAACAGCAGCGAAAAGAACGTTCACAAAAATCACAGCGAGGGAAAAGAGCTGAAAGCAGGAAATAAGTAGATATAAAAGCAACGCAGTGACTTTATATATGCGCAATTGCTACCATTTGTATTCTATTAATTGCTTTTGATAACCAAGAAGCCTTTTTTATTAGAAGAGTACTTAACGCGATCTTTAGACTTTGCAGTCTCATGCTATACCTAATAATCAGAGATGGTTGAACCCGTTACAACAGAAGCGGTCACGTGATCACTCAAAAGTGGTCATGGTAAGTCAACTGAGGGTAGTTCCAACTTAGACTTAACGATTACCTCTTTAACCAACTATCGCCAACGTAAATGGCGCATCCTACATTGCTAGACAATAACATGGGAGTTCCGGGAGCAATGCTAAATTTGAAAACTTATCACATGCATTTAAAGTGAGTTGCAGCTGCTATAACAATTGTAACATAACATTACTGCAGTGAAAAGATGTTTTTAGCCAACAGGAAAAACACGATGTATATATTTGCGAACCACGGTTTTCATTCATGAGTATAAGTATATTACGCTCTGGCAATCATATCAATCCAATCCACCGAGGAAACATTTGAACACTCTCAATGCTTTCTGGTTTAAATAGCTTAAATAACCGTTGTAACAAGTACATCGCTTAATATTATGGACAAAACTCACCTGTAATCGTTCTTCAAAAGGGTTCTTCATTGGTGAAAACTTAACGTGGAGTGTGAGAAACAACACAGATACACCGATGGTAATTAACTTGGTCAGTGGATCATCCCATCCTAGTAATGTTATCAACATTGTCTGCGTAACCTTTCTGGCAAGTTCCAGAATTTCCCAAAACCAAAACCCGGGCTTGAAATTCTCACAGAGAAAGTTCAGCCAGACGGGAATGGCATGAGTTTCTTCGTTACTCTCACTACTGTTCAATGTGATAGGCTCGCTCATTAAGCTGACTTCAGTGTTGAGTAGGTTTGTGTCTGGTTCTGTGACATGCTTTTTGTCAGGCTGTCTTTTGATATATTTACTCAAGAAAAGTAAGAGCAATACAGGAAAAGATATAACATAGAAAAGAGTGGCAAGAAAAGCAAATATCTGATAATAGAGGAGATCACTACAGACAATGTCATAATCAGCGCGAAGCAGAGTGATTGAAATATCATTTCCTTTGTAAATCGAAAATGTATCACAGGCACCAGGGTACAAACTGAATATGACGTCACACGTTGATGGATATGTCACAAACATAATTAACAGGACATACGTTGATAGGCCAGATCTCGTTTCGGCAAGCTTAAGTTTCAGATCAAGCGCATCGTAGCGTTTTCTGTATTTAAAATAGACTCTAAAAATGAGTTGACAAGCAAACGCAAACAAAATAATGACAAGGGGAAACAAGAGAGCAATTTTAAATTGGAGCTTAGGATCCAATGAAAGCTTCTCGTGTAAGCAATGTGGTTTCACAATCAACCTCAATATGTTAAATTCAAGTACCGTTATCCATTCTCCGACATAATGTAACGCTCCAGCCCAACTGACACTGTGAAATGCCTCGAATAGCTCACCAATAACCTGGTAAAAACCTACAATAATTTTGACTCTAGATGATACAATGTCAGCTATGGTTCTTCCTTCTTCTGAACGATTCTGCTTCTTGCTTTTCACAATCACAAACACTAGGAATATGATGAAAATACAAACAGTCATACTGATTTCAAAACAAACCCACACAATATGTGGACACGGAAGGCAAAATCCTAAGACAGAATAATATCCCTTCACACACTTACTACAGAGCCATCCTCTGTAACCCACCGTACACGAACCAGCTATTCCATCAACTTCATGACTGTTATTATTCACACAATTTTCAGGTCTTGAACAAGCAAATACTCTGGGAATCAATTGCTTATATGCAACGGTGGATTGATCATAATGTACATTTTCAGTTTGTAGATTCAGTACAAAATTAGAATATTCCATTAAATTTGCATTGGGAAAAGTCCAATTCCAATAATAACCATATAAAAGAGCCTTGTAATCTTGAGAACAATTCAATCCTTCTTCTAGACATACTGAGCATTTCTCGAATCGATGTAAGCGAGTGTAGTTCTCTTTGCAGAGACAGGCTCGGTATCCAGCGAAAGTACTTTGTTTAGTTCCTTCGGGACACAATATGCACTGCGTTGCTGACGAGCCATTTCCATTTTTAACGAAGCTACCGTTATGACAGTGAAGACACGAATTGGTTCCAATATCATCTTGGTAAAAACCACCTATAGGATCAAAGACGGCTATTTATAAATATAATCAATCTAACAATTCCAAATGCGGCTTAATGTATGACATATTATAGTGCAATATTTTGATATGCTCCGATACTCGACATCAAGTTATCTTGTGTTCGTGGACGTTGTTGATCTAAATAATTATAGATCTCATTTGAATTTGAAATCAGACGCTGTTTGCAGCATTTGACCATGAAACGTCGATTTTGTACTGGCGGAGGACCAAAATACCACCCACTTGTAAATTTGTTTCAGCGGCCCCAGACTATACCTATCCTTATTAAATCCGCCACTCGTCTTTGCTGATTCCATAAAAAGGATCCATAGACTAATCAGTCGGGGAGATTATAATTCCAACACCCTCCCACCCCTGAAAGCATGTAAACAATGCTGGTATACTAAAGTAGTTCGTTAAGATTAATACTCACCTGCCGGGCAAGGAGTACATTGACCACTTACGTTGCCATAGCTACCAGGGGGACAAGGTCGACATATAGCTCTCAGAGAGTTCAAAGTACAATTGAAGCCTTGGTGTCGTAGGACCTCATAGAAGATATATTTAAATACCCTAAAAATTAGTTTAGGGACAAAACTGCTGGTAACGCATTCACTTTGAAGAACAAAAAACAAGAAAACATTTGCCGATTTTATTTTCTTATTAGTGATTTGGATGAATGAACAGTTGATAAAAAATCTGCTTAAATGTTAACGAAACCTTTGTTTACGCTGCTATGTTTGTTTTAGCTGATATTGTATTTTATACACCAACAACTACATTAAGCGTTTACAAAGATATAGCATTTTCAGGTATTTCTTGCTCCCACTCAGCGACTTTCATGAAACAATATATAAACGGAAAGTGTAGTTGCAGTTTATTTATCTCAGATTCGTGAGAACACGTCTGTCTATTCGTATTTACGTTGTTGAGTGATATCATTTGGAGATTAACAGAAATACCATTTTTTCATTAATTTGAATTTGTTTCGTATTTTTACTTTGTTTTTACAATACCTGGTGATACTTCTGTTTGACATTGGCAGAGACTTTAGGTAACCACAGCTAAGCAGTCTGTTAGGAATAATAATGATGAAAACATATTTACTGTGAGTTATTATCTGTTCGTGTTGAATCTTGAAGTGACCAACTGATGTATTGACAATTTTGGACTCATATATTGCCATAAGTATTACCGTGGAATTCTTGTATGTCGTGGTATAAAACACCACATTTGTGTATTCATATATTGATATTATACTGATTTATTTTTGATCGGTATTGGAAAATCAAACCATCCTTCAAAAGAAACGAGGACATTGCACATAACTTTAATAAGTGTAACAAAACAAACATGAATCCACAGAACATACATTCCTATTTACAGGCTAAGGACCAAGGGTGCTCAAAATGTAAGGATATGAAATGGTTTGGACAATGTGTCTCTAATATTGTGTAAATTAACAACGGCTTAGAAACAGTGTACAAAAAGTTCAATGTTTTAATGGATACCAAAAAACACCAGTTTCTTACAGTTTCATATGACCAGGCATACATTCGAGAGCATTCGTTGAGATGTATTCAAGACGGTTTTTGTAAAGATGTCTTTGATGGACACAGAAAGAGAAATGACGCAGAGTTAACAATATTAAACAAATTTTCATGGTTACAAAATATTCGGATTATTCGGATGCAAAGAAGAAATAAGCAATGAAATATCAACTTAAAAAATGTGCATTCTATTTATTTACAATATGTACTGCTAGATAGGTTAGTAGATGTGACCATCCCCTCCCATAGTCAGTTTGGGGAAATGTCTCAAATGCCTCAAAACAAATTACTCCCATTATTTTCCAACCTGGTACGATGCACGTACTTAAAAACACAGCCTGTCGTTCAGAGATACTCTATAGGTTTAATTATTACCTCTATATGAAAGTCGGTTACAACTTTAGCCGTAACATGCCCTTCTATTAAGGTTCATTCCCCTCCTTGGCTCAGTCGCGGAATGTTGAATATGACTCCCTGAACCGGCCCTCTACACCCACTTAACCAACACATTCACATTTCTCCGCACGCCACTGCTGCCAACAAGAAAAACAACCAATGACTAGTTCGACTGATACTCACAGAGTTGAGTTGAATTTCCTCTTCGTGAAAGAACAGTTCTGGAGTTTTGTCATTTTGTTGTTAAAGAGGTAGCTTTGAAATAAAATAAAAGTTTTTAAATGTCATTCATCCATGATCTCATGAAGCGAAGAGAAAACAAGGAACAAAAAACATGTTGAAATGGATTAATTAATAAGACCAAGTTCTGACTTACATGTTTTTAATAGGCATATCTGCAAAAGCATTTTCCTCCACCTCACTGATTTCGTTGTTATTGAGAAATCTTAAACCGAAAGAAGAATACAAGTGTTAAACAGATTGATGGATGAAATGATGCTATTATGTCATGGATAATATAAGCCGAAAACATAAACCTGGCCAGTCTACAAACAATCAAGTATGTTACTCACATATGTCCTAGTCTACTAAATCCATCGAAGAATCCATGTCGAACAAGAGTGAGGTTATTCCGTTGCAATAGTAGGATCTGCGCGCTGTGTTTCGTATGGCTAGAATTAAACAGCCCGAACGGTATTTCCGTTAAACTGTTGTTTGAAAGGTCTCTGCAGAATAAGATAAAATAACAAGTAAAGAGACCAAAAAACGTGTGTAGAGAAAACGACTGATAAATTCAAGGATTAGGATTTGACTTTGTGTGATCTGATTTGGTTTTAATTTAAATGAAAAAATGAGAGATCAATGAGGATATGCGTCAATCATGATGAATGAGTATAAAAGTTTAAAAAAATATATTCATCTGATGATTTACGTTAAAATGTCTTGATATTTATTCATTAAATTGGCACACTGTTGACAATGGCAGTGGAAAATGTAGAAAATGCCACCTTTCTTTAATGTTGTATTACTAATTTCAATGAAAGGTGCGTAGGATGTTCGTAGGTTAAGAGGAAAGCTGTATAATGTGTATTATGGTTACTATACACCCGAGAAGCAGGACTAGGCCTATGTCATTTTAAGCTCTCTTTAAAGTAGGACATATATCTGCATGAACTGTTCATTGTTTGACTACTTGGTGATATTTTCATAAAAATAAAGTAACATAGTACTTTATGGAGTTATTAAAATTATTTACATGCAAGAACTGATTGTGATATTACTAAAGAGATCGGCCGGCAGTTGTCGAATGTTGTTTCCAGAAAGTGACCTGCAAGAGATGTTTTGGAAACATATTTATATACATATGTATATTTGTTTATATGTATATATGTATATGCATATATGTATATATATGTATCTACATATATATATGTATATATATACATATATATAAATATATATGTATATTTGTATATATATTCATATATGTATATATATGTGCATAAGTATATATATATATATATATATGTATAAAACACCGTAATCAATTGTAACCACTCCTGTTAAGGATTGCGTTGTGGTCAAGTGGTTAAGGCAGTGGACTTATGATCTAAGGATTACAGGTTCGAGCCCTGGCCAGATCATTGCGTTGTGTCCTTGGGTGAGGCACTTTATTTCTATATCTCTTCACCCATGTGTTTAAATGGGCACTTACGAGGTGACTTGTAAATATAGTTGGGTGCGCCGGTTTGTGGCTGCACCCTATGGGAAGTCCCCCAGGGGACACGTGGCTGTGCTGCCCTGTGGTGCCCCAGGAGAGATTGTTTGAATTGTGCACAGTTTGGTGTGTAGGTGTGACAAGTTACCAATGACCAGGGTAAGTACAGCGCGGCAAGATTTTATTGTAAGTTGCCCTATATAAAAACTGTTAATAATTAATTATCGTTATTAAATGCAATATGAAAAAGCCAGTCCAGGTACACTTCACATAAACAACAATAAAAGAGCTTTAGCTGAAAAAACCCTGCTACTTACAAGTAACGAACGTTTCCTACTCCGTTAAAGAAGCGTTGAAGAACGTGATGTAATTGATTGTTGGAAAGATCACTATAGAGAACGAAAGACAATTTTGGATATTTTTTGAACAACGGTATTTCCGGTATTGTTTGTAACACAGAAATTAGAAGACACGAGTTTCTAAAACTCTTAAAGCTAAGGATAGTTCTTCAAAGTGTCACATATCACTGAAGTAATTTATAACCATATCCCTACTCATTGGTCAACCTTCAACTGTGCATATTGGTGCATAGCTAGGTATTATTTAACCCTACCGAAACATTTGGGAATGGGCTGACCTTTCCAATCAACAGGGTTTGGAATACAAAAGGAAGCTTCCGCGATGTTACTTCTAGGCCAGGACAGGAATTGTGTCTTGTTGGCCTTTTTAAATTTGATGGATTGCTTTAAGAGATCGTATGGCTCGACAAATGAAAATATCTCGCTCAGCTTAAAAAAAAATCACTTTGCACGTACGATGGTTGTTTTTCCATTCTTTTTATCTTACATATCTCTTCAATTTAACTAAAATGAAAACTAACGAAAACATCATAACACTTACAGATATCCTATTTTCGGTGTTGACTTGAAAAATCCAGGGGGTATGTCAGTCAGTAGGTTGTCTGATAAGTGTCTGTGTTTGAATAGAGGAAAGAAATTGAATGTAATGGCATTGTAAGGGTTTAACAAGTAACATTTAATGAAATCCCTCATGTAAGTGTCAGTATAGCGAAGGTAATATTAACGTATTATGGCAGCACATAATATTACCAGGTAATAATAAAAAGGGACAAGTACATTAATACAATATGATATCACAAAACAATGTACTTGCTGAACAAGTGATCAAATGAAAGAAACGTTTAATACACCGTAAAATTCATATGACATTAACTAGTGCCAGAGATATTCTGTTGATCAGCAAGACACTGCGATATAACATATATCATCTATATGAGTTTGAATATGACCGCCTCACCATTTATTTTATAAAAAGTGATTGAACAACTGTTACAAGGAAGTCTGTATATTGTGTTTTCTGTTAGGATCTAGTTGTTTATTTACTGAACGATTTTTACAGTGGCTATGTAGCCTAAGTAAAAGAAGAATTATACAACCTTTGCAACTTACAGTGCTTTAAGTTTGGTATTATTTGAAAGCAAGGCTTCAGGTAAAGCCTCGAGTCGGTTTCCTGACAAGAATCTGGAAGAAATGTCCGATAGAAATAGTGATGTTCTAGTATTATATATTGAAAAGGAGACGGGTGCATGCATACCTAAATAAGGTCCAGATGATCCATGTCTAAATACATTTATTATTGAAACATAAACAAGATTTTGATAGAAATCCGTCGTTTAGAGGAGCGGATATATCTAGAGCTCTTCCTTCTCAATCACAAGGTAAACAACTAAAGCAGATTCTTATGCCCCCTAACGAACAGACCATGAGCTGGAATGAATTGTGAAGTGCACATTTAGTTGAAGGTTTGGGGGAAGTATATCATACACTTACATAGTTGTAATGTTCCAATTCTTGGAGAAGAGTCCAGCTGGGAGCTCTCTTAACATGTTGTATGACACATATCTACGATAATTAAGAAAAATACGATAATGAATATGAGTATTTCTATTATATAGCAGAGGTTTAAGAACAGTGTGATTTAACTATGGATACCCGCCACTTCAGTGTTTTTCATTAGCTTTCATATTTTCTATTAGCAAATAGAAAGACAGGCAATTAAATGCAATACGTTTTGTTTCGTATACGTCTCTAAACGTGTACTGTTCGCATGTTTCTCAACAAATATCGATATTTTGAGGTAAAAAGCAAATCTGTGAAATGCTCAGAGTAAAGAGTATCAGTTTAGACATAATATCCGCAAATCATCTATCTGACCATTACAGAATTTAGATCACTAACCCCACCCGTTTAGTGAATATTTATTTAATTAATTTAAATATTAAAAGTTGAATATACAGAGACTAAACAGCTACATTATGCTAAAAAGTCTGGCAATTGAAGCTTCGTCCATATAAGTTACAACTTGAAAGGAAAGAGCATTTAAATAAACATGTGTTGAAATACACATAACATTTACATGGAGTAATATTTAAAGATGGTAGCTAGTGTTTCATTACACTTACATGCCCGTAACTTCATGATTCCTGTAAAAAGTGTCTTCGTGCAAGCTTCTCAACTGGTTATGCGTTAACTTCCTGTACCGAAAATGAAATCATAAAATTTATATTCAACACTGACACTTTAATTTGCTGTTTTCCAAATAGATTGTTAATTACTTCAAGTATATCAAGACTATCGGTAACACTGTTGGATAGCTGATCATGTCCTAAGTACTCTACACTTTTTTTTACCTTACGTGGAAAGTAAAGCAGACAGGATTGACACGGACGCCTTGTCCGTAATTTCTTCTAATTTTATCATATTTAGAAAGTGTTTCTGACGTAGATTGGTTTAAGTCTGGCGTAACATTGTGTGTTTGTTATTCTCTTTACTTGAAGAGCTATTTATGTCAACGTTGTCAATTAGTAAAAGCTTTCTGCGTTAGAAATTTGCTAATTTGACAACAGGAAATCATCAATTATATAATAATAAAATTATCTCTTATGGCTTTGTTGGCTTTCTCTATTTTGATAGTAATGGATATGGAATTGATAAAACTATAAAATGTTAATATTAATTAATACAAATAGCTACTTCTTAATCAGAATAGTTCTCTAGCACATGAAACTTCAATTGAATACTTCATGTAACTCATTTACAACAATAACTAGAGTGGATTACCCTCTGGCCCATTTTTATCATTTCCGTTCGAAATTTTTAACGTCCGCCAGTCAAATTCAGAAAGATTCTAACCTGAGAAGAAATAATCCAGCAAAACCCACATCTATTTCGCTCTTCGAGGCAACTGCTTTAGATCCTTTTTCGAACGTAATATGACCCTACTTTAAACAATACTTAAGAACTTACATTTTTTCATTTTTTTGTGTGGCGCACATTACTTAAGTCATGTCCGGAAGTATAGCCACAACTAATACAGAACAATAAATTCGCCAGTAATTTAAGCTGTAATGGATAGACCCGATAGTGTCATTGGTTGTTAAATGTCAAGATCGCCTATGTAAAATTGTTTAATCGATATCACAAACATTCTTACACGATTTTCAAATTTGGCACATTTGAAAGAAATGACTCCGGTAAAGTACGAAGATGGTTCTTAGATATTGCACTGTAAAAAAAATTGTAGGAAAAGATATGAAGTTAGCAAATGTGCGAGTGGAACAGGGATTCGATCAATAAAATATTTGTTTTTTTGTTTTCTAAAGGCGTGAAATCCAATTGGATATTCTCATTAGTTCTAAACAAACAATATATATATATATATATATATATATATATATATACATATATATATATACATATATATATATACATATATATATACATATATATATATATATATATATATATTTAAATATATATATATATATATATATATATATATATATATATATATATATATATATATATATATATACATATATATATATATATATGATCAGGCAATGTGTTGGTGAGCATGTGTGCTTCATACACGAAGCTTAAAAAAACCCCGCATAATACACGTGATCTTAGCTAAAGGACGAGAACTTTTTTGCAGCAATTACTCACAGTATTTTCAATGTTTGTGTATTCCACAAGAGGTTCTCTGGTAAAACTGTTAAATCGTTTCCAGCCAATTGTCTAAAAATTAACACAAGAACATTATAACTTAGTTTTGACGAGGTATTTTACCAGAAGCAACACTATTTCTACTTCTTTAAGTAGTATGTGTTTGCTTGCCATGCATTTTTCGAACGACCAGGTTAGGTCCACATATGATGTAACTATCTGAAGTAAAGTACCCACAGCTAAGCTGACGTCATCTTCGTCGTCGTAATAATGGTTGTCATCATCGTCAGCATCATTATTGTGTTATATAGTCGGATGGGTTGGAATTTAAAGTAGATAACATTACAAGTTTGTGGAAATGAAAGTGCATAGTTAGTAACATTTGGTTGACCTTTTTGAAAGATGAAAATATCGTAGGACACAATGTTATCATCCTATTATTTAATAAATTGCTGAAAATATAAACATAAATATCTGATAACTTTCTGCCGCAACCCACTATCATAGTTGCTTATAAAGACGTAAACAGTTTCCTTTAAGAAAGGGGTGACAATAAGGCACAAAAAAGGCAACCGTATAAGTGAGTACTTTTACAAATCGAAAGAAAACTGAGGGTTTCAAGTTCTTACATAGTCTCAACATTGCTCAAATCAATGAAGATATTACACTGTAGGTCTGTCAATTCATTTTTGCGTAGATCTCTGGTGGTCAAACAGATAAATTGAAGTTATATTTTAGGAGCTATTTAAATTGAAAAAAAAAATGGAAAACGTTGTAGGTCTTATTTTTGTAAGTAGCATACAGTTATAACTAATAACTAGTATTTCAATGTAGAAAAAGGAATGGCTCAAACACAGATGTGACAATGAAATTATTCAGTGAAATAGGGATCATCAGCGTCGAGAACCACTTAAGTTTCTGTTGAAATTTTCCTTGTGTTAATGTATATCCCTTACTTCTTAAGATCGGTTACGATGGTGCGATCCATATTTGGTTTTTATTTCGTTTTTCCTATGGGAAGGGGAACAGTACGATTTTGATAAACTCAAAGTGATTTCCTCTTTACTTTGACATTTTCTGTTTAACAGGATGATCAGTTTCAACATGTGTACTTCACGAAGTATAAATGTACATCTAAACTGTCCTGAAATCAAGTCGACCCAGCAGTTGGTTAATGGGTTAATATTGATGTTACTTAAATGATGTAAATCCTTTCTTTTTATAAAAAGGTGATATGAGATTTACAGCGTTTGCAGAGCGTGTAATCCCTGGAAAAGCCTTTGCTGTAGTTGACGGATTAGGTTTGATGAAAACATTCTGTGAAAGTAGAAGCAGAATCATAATACTGTGAAGGCAGAAAGTAAAAGTAATATATACTGAGTATATTTCCTATATAACTACTTAAGCACAAATAGGAAAGTAAAATTAGATGTTGAGGTCAAAACAATATCGGTTACCTGGAATGCTAAAGAAGTTTTCGCGACAAAAGATGATATAGAGCCACACTAAATATGTGTTACACTGGAAAGATATTGCTACAAAATGATTGTACTAACGGTTTTGTTATTTGTGTCCTGCTTATTTCAACGCCCAATGCACTGAAATCACTTCATTTAGGCGAACACATTATTTTATGCATATAAAGGCGAAATTTTACAGTGAGTTTGGGTGAAGAAATTCCTTTTTTCTGTATTCAGTGGGATAAATAACCTGACAATTAATACCAATCAAAGGGTTGTTTAAAATGTATTGCGATATTTAACGTAGATCAACTATTGTGAATTTGTTGTTTAATATCACATGACAAAACGCAACAGCCTGTAAGACAGTCAGTAATAGAAGTTATTACTAGAATTAGGTTATTTAGCTTAATTACATATTTTTCAATGCCGGGGTGTTGCGGAAGAGACCGTCTGGTATTTCTGACAACTTGTTACCCTCAAAAGATCTGTGAATCAGGAAAATGGATAAAATGTGCTAAATGAACGTAACATGAACTTCTGCATCGAGGCAGGGCATGTCAAGCAAGGAAAACATTATAGACCCCCAATCAGAAAAACATAATTATCTATTAACCAATGAATGACAAACTGGTATCTACAGGTTTTAATTAAACTCTATGAAAGAGGACCGACAATATGTTTGGCAGTGTTGTCATTAAGGGAACGGTACTGATATTGCGCCAACCAAGCTTTCTTACCTGATTTTACAATGTAGTATCCTGTGGGCAAATACTGTAATGATTCTAAAAATTTGTCATCGATTTTCACTTTTCTTTTAAAAACTGGTAAATCGTTAATTAAAATAAAATTTGAATACCAAAAAATGACTACCTTGCCAAATATATAGATACATAATGTTTTTGACATTAAACGTAACCCCATCTTATGAAAAAATATCTTACAGTTAACGTATTTTTCAAACTTACACATGTTTAAGATATTGTGTATTCGCAAACAACTCCTTCGGTATTTCCTGAATAAAATTTTGGGACAGATCTCTGACAGAAGAAATGAGAAAAGTAAAAAATTTAAGTTCCAGCAGAACTGACTATCAAACATGATTGAATAAAAATATTTAATAGATAAAAGCGTTGACTTACACACTTTCAATGTTCAGTGTACTTGAAAACAGTCCTCCTGCTATCTCTTTGAGAAGATTATTTCTTAAAAATCTGTCGAGAGAGAAATGTTTGCATGGAATATGTAAATAAATCCATCTTTTGGTATATCAATGATGTTAACATTGAAATATTATCCCCGGCTATATACAATCTAGATAACATACAAATCCTGTGTTGAGAGAATACCATTGAATCATCTTCAAGATACGTGATATTCATCGTTCAAATATTCTTATATCCTCACCATTTGGATCAGAACTGTTACAAACATAAAGTGCACCTCGTCATAATCATTATAATCATTTGTGTTTTTTCTGTTTATGTAAAGCTGCGTACGTTACAGATGATGCAATTATCTAAACCGAATTCATTTAAAATTTATAATGATGAAGCAACCTAACTTATAACTAGACCAATCCCGTCAACAACTAATTATTTCATACAAAATATATATCTTGCACCAGGAATTAAACGAAGGTATTGGAAATTCTAAAAGAGTCTTTATTTGCACAACTTTTTATGAGAAAGGAACTTTTGTCCAAATGAGTGGACGTTCATATCAAATCATATAACTAGAGATCATGAGAGTACTCGCAATAACGACGTGTCCATGTGAATTTACAAGCTACTACCAAAGCTTTCTATCAGCCCTTAAGTTGGTAACAATTGCAGTATATTTAATTTCATAGATTTCTATGTTCAGATAAAATTAAAGATACTATCATTACTTGATTCAAATGATTTGGAGCTATCAGGAACAGCTGGGGTATCACAACTGATATAACACAAAAGTTGTCACAAAAGTATTGCTGATCGTTTAACTAACTTTGTATCAGACCAGATAAGAAGTCAAGACAGATTACGTACACAATTCAACCGGAAAAGGTTATAATGGCAATAATGCATTAAATATATACTTCATAAGCTAATAGGACCAGAGGAAATACTTATATTAATATCATGTAATACAGTGGAATGAGAGAAATAAATGAACCAAGAGAGAATGACTCTGAGGGATAAACTTCCTAGCCAACATATGTTAGGTTTACTAACTGCCTTACTTCCTACTATGTGATAATGTGAAAAAAAATTGTTTGGAGGAATAGATGCGATGTTGTTTTCAGGGGGAAATTTGCCAGTTGGCAGGCAGTCCTGGAGGCGGTGAAGTGTGACATTCGCCTTCAGGTTGGAGGCGATTTTCGCCGTTTATCTGGGTTTGCCTTTTTTGGACGGTGGTGTGCTGGGGGGGGGGGGTGTTTCGTTTCGCTGCGTGCTAGTCGTCCTTTTGTGTTTTTGTTGTTGTATGTTTGAGTGGGTGGTTGGGCGTTTTGTCACTGCAGATCTGTAAGCAATGTACTTTTTGGCTCGTTTGACTTGAGTTTCGTTTGTCAGAATGGGATGGTTCGGTAGTGCCGTTTGGCGGTGACGCTTTTTATTCCGCATGGGTGGTCACGTAAAAAGCACTATGTGATACTGTGTCATGAACACATTCGTAACATATCAATTTTCAATCAACAAGAGCTTTAGTCGAGTCCGCCTATCCTGAGTGAAAACAGATCATAATCGTTCCTAGTTTGAACATTGCCCGAGTTAAATACCCTTTCCATGCATTGGAAAGTATTTATTTCCTGGCATCTCTAGTATCACCTTAAGTTGTAAGGGATACTGATGAGACGACTATATTTACATCAAACAATGTTTGGGACCATAAATACTATATGGTCAAAATGAAGACCGCTCTTACAATTTCTAACAAAAAAATAAAGATAATTTCTAGTAAAAGGCTACTTTCTGTGCTAAGTGGTTAATGGTCAGATACTGCGATAAAGCAACAGTATATCATATTTGGAAAACTATGCCTGTGAACTGAAATAAGCTAAACATTAAATTGTAGCTCATGTATATTTACATATTAAACTTTAATATAGGCTGAAATACTTTGTTGCTATTTCAACTGACACCACATAAATATAAATGTATAACATGCAGTTTCAGCAATACAGTATAATCAAATGATAATTCACCTCATTAATGTACACAAAATAATACTACATACCTATTTGCTAAATATATAGGCATTTAACATTAATTATAACGCATTGTACAGCTATTTAGTAAAAATGGTCATGATGCATGATGTAACTGATAAAGATTAACACATAAAATGTGTGTATAGGTTTATCACAGTGTAACAACTGATTACATATTTAACGCAAATATTGGTGCAGTATTATTTATATGGACTTTTAAATCTAATTAGTATTAGTACCATAGCTATTATCGGCAGAACCAACGAAAATAAATATCCAAGTCCAGCTAATCTAAGCCAGTGAAGTTTGATGAAATAAACCCCGACAGGCTATATTCATTTAAGGGTATTTCCAGCTTAAAGATATCAAGCTGTAACATTAAATGGTACATTCATTCTCAATATGAAACCAAAACAACAGGTTTACTGTAAACTGTTACAAACGGTCACTTAACTTAAGTTGAATCATAGATACCGCATAGCTATACAAATTTTTGAAATGTAGTATGAATAAGATGAAACAAAATTATCTGCTAAGTAGTCATATGTAAGTCATCTAACCGAGAATAAATAATTTGGCAGCGAATATGTAAGTCATCTAACCGAGAATAAATAATTTGGCAGCGAATAGCTTTGTGTTTTAACGCAATCATACTTTGATCTTTGTACTTTCATACACCGTTTAATAGTTTATTACATGCTTGCTTACACTGTCACTGTTAATATGAAATATAATATGGGAGAAATTCACCACCACGCAAATGCCCAACCTTGTAATAATTACAATGTCAATTAATATTTCTTAATATAAGTAACCGTCATCAATGATACTTACAAAGTCTGAAGATTAGTCTTGTTTTCAATCAGATCAGAGGGAATGTGAGATATTTTGTTGCTTGAAAAATATCTGAAGAGAAGTGAATATGATCTGTGAATATGAACTCGACCGTATCTTTTGTGATGTAGGTTCAGACTATCACTTGAGTCAAATTTAATCCAAAACCTGACCTTAATTGATAGTTTCCTATATCAAAGTAATACTCTAGTAAATTCATTCATTGTCCAATAGTTTTTAAATTAAATAAGCCAGCAATTAAGAAGTCGTTATATCCCACACCGAAAACATTTCAGTCCCACCCAAAAAATTGATATCGAGCGTGATAAGTGTATATGGAATGAAATTTAGCAATGATAATGTCTGAGAAATCTTCCTACAGTTTTCTCTTTTCATGTTTCATCTACTGATACTGACATCATAATATTCATTAAAACAAAACCCGTTAACGCCATCAGCAGTTAGTCACGTTAATATATTCATTTAAATTTCGAAATAAAGAATAATAAGCAATTCGGTGAATTAGTCTATACATACTTGCAACGTGTAGTGTAGAGATATTAAGTCGATGTTGAAAGACTAGTAAGTATATGCCCATGAGAACACAGTGAACATGTGAACATTTCAACGTATTGCATAAACGCATAACTACATAGAATTCAATTTCGAAATTATAGGCAATTCGGTGAATTTCAAAAGTATATATATATACTTCCAACTTATAATGTATATATATTAAGTGTTTTGTTAAAAGACAAGTGAGTATTAGTAAATAAAGACGTACTTGCATGCCTCTGACAACACAGTGAACATGTATACATATGAACGTATTACATAAACAAACGCATGACTATATTCTATTTATGTTTAGATATCAACATATTAATATGCTTTAACAGAACAGAGTTCGAGAAACTTGCAAGAAATTGAATCGATATTGGATGGCATCCATCATTCTTCCCATAAGTAATAGAGAATACACGGAGAACTGTCAATAATATAATATAGTAACATAATTATGATGTTTTGAAACTGAATCCCTATTGCAATGACAGAAAAGTGAAATGAATGCGTAATGTGGTACTTGCATGGTTTTTATATTTAATGCAGACGACAGACACCCTGTTGGAATTTCTGTGATGAAGTTGTTTGAAAAGTCTCTGTAAATTAACCAACATAAAAATAGCGTCTAACAAGTGTCGTGCTTGGGATTTTTCGTTAATGTTAATTGAAAGTCAATTGAGGTGAAGCAACTTAAGTATTATATGATCTGATAACGAGAGATTTACTGGGCCACACCTCACATTCCAAACCACACCTAACAATTCCAAACCAGACTTTGACTAGTATCATTTAAAAAGGCATTAATATTTTAGTTTAAGCTTTGAAACA